>NC_057797.1:43303142-43310745 GCF_018294505.1 Triticum aestivum
CGGAGCCAAAACCCTAATTCCACCACTGTAACTTTCTGTATCCACGAGATCCCATCTTGGGGCCTTTTCCGGAGCTCCGCCGGAGGGGGTATCGATCATGGAGGGCTTCTACATCAACACCATAGCCTCTCCGATGAAGTGTGAGTAGTTTACTTCAGACATACGGGTCCATAGTTATTAGCTAGATGGCTTCTTCTCTCTCTTTTTGAATCTCAATACAAAGTTCTCCCCCTCTCTTGTGGAGATATATTCGATGTAATCTTCTTTTGCGGTGTGTCTGTTGAGACCGATGAATTATGGGTTTATGATCAAGTTTATCTATGAACAATATTTGAATCTTTTCTGAGTTCTTTTATGTATGATTGGTTATCTTTGCATGTCTCTTCGAATTATCAGTTTGGTTTGGCCTACTAGATTGATCTTTCATGCAATGGGAGAAGTGCTTAGCTTTGGGTTCAATCTTGCGGTGTCCTTTCCCAGTGACAGTAGGGGCAGCAAGGCACGTATTGTATTGTTACCATCGAGGATAACAAGATGGGGTTTATATCATATTGCATGAGTTTATCCCTCTACATCATGTCATCTTGCTTAAAGTGTTACTCTGTTCTCTTGAACTTAATACTCTAGATGCATGCTGGATAGCGGTCGATGTGTGGAGTAATAGTAGTAGATGCAGGCAGGAGTCGGTCTACTTGTCTCGGACGTGATGCCTATATACATGATCATACCTAGATATTCTCATAACTATGCTCAATTCTGTCAATTGCTCAATAGTAATTTGTTCACCCACCGTAATATTTATGCTCTCAAGAGAAGCCTCTAGTGAAACCTATGGCCCCTGGGCCTATTTTCCATCATATTAATCTTCCAATACTTAGTTATTTCCTTTGCTATTTATTTTACTTGCATCTTTATTTCTCTTTATCATAAAAATACCAAAAATATTATCTTATCATATCTATCAGATCTCACTCTCGTAGGTGACCGTGAAGGGATTGACAACCCCTTTATCGCATTGGTTGCGAGGAGTTTATTTGTTTGTGTAGGTGCGAGGGACTCGTGCGTGGCCTCCTACTGGATTGATACCTTGGTTCTCAAAAACCGAGGGAAATACTTATGATGCTCTACTGCATCACCCTTTCCTCTTCAAGGGAAAACCAACGTAGTGGTCAAGAGGTAGCAGAAAGCTCGTAGGCAATGGATCGGTGATAGAGAATTATGCCGGATGCAGTTCATCATGTAGCAGTCATAACCCAGGGTGACACAGAACTAGCTTCAATTCATCAATGTAATGTAGGCATGTATTCCGAATATAGTCATACGTGCTTATGGAAAAGAACTTGTATGTCATCTTTTGTCCTACCCTCCCGTGGCAGCGGGGTCCTAATGGAAACTAAGGGATATTAAGGCCTCCTTTTAATAGAGTACCGGACCAAAGCATTAACACATAGTGAATACATGAACTCCTCAAACTACGATCATCACCGGAAGTGGTCTCGATTATTGTCACTTTGGGGTTGCCAGATCATAACACATAGTAGGTGACTATAGACTTGCAATATAGGATCAAGAACTCACATATTATTCATGAAAACATAATAAGTTCAGATCTGAAATTATGGCACTCGGGCCCTAGTGACAAGCATTAAGCATAGCAAAGTCATAGCAACATCAATCTCAGAACATAGTGGATACTAGGGATCAAACCCTAACAAAACTAACTCGATTACATGATAAATCTCATCCAACCCATCACCGTCCAACAAGCCTATGATGGAATTACTCACGCACGGCGGTAAGCATCATGAAATTGGTGATGGAGGATGGTTGATGATGATGATGGCGACAGATTTCCCTCTCCGGAGCCCCGAACGGACTCCAGATCAGCCCTCCCGAGAGAATTAAGGGCTTGGTGGCAGCTCCGTAACGTAAAACGCGATGAATCTTTCTCCTTGATTTTTTCTCTCCGAACACGAATATATAGAGTTGGAGTTGAGGTCGGAGGAGCTCCAGCGGGCCCATGAGGTAGGGGGGCGCGCCCCCACCCTCGTGGCTAGGGTGTGGGCCCATTGGCCTTGATATTTTGCCAATATTTTTTATTATTTCCAAAAATACGTCCCATGGAGTTTCAGGTCATTCTGAGAACTTTTGTTTCTGCACATAAATAACACCGTGGCAATTCTGCTGAAAACAGCGTCAGTCCGGGTTAGTTCCATTCAAATCATGCAAGTTAGAGTCCAAAACAAGGGCAAAAGTGTATGGAAAAGTAGATATGACGAAGACGTATCAAGTGGCCCGGACCGACCTTACACGTACGGTTACGTGAGACATGTTCCACCGACTGACATGCACTAGTTGCATAAGGTGGCTAGCGGGTGTCTGTCTCTCCCACTTTAGTCAGATCGGATTCGATAAAAAGGGTCCTTATGAAGGGTAAATAGAAATTGGCATATCACGTTGTGGTTTCGGCGAAGGTAAGAAACATTCTTGCTAGAAACCTATAGCAGCCACGTAAAAACTTTCAACAACAATTAGAGGATGTCTAACTTGTTCTTACAGCATATGCCGTGTGATGTGATATGGCCAAAAGGATGTGATGAATGATATATGTGATGTATGAGATTGATCATGTTATTGTAATAGGAATCATGACTTGCATGTCGATGAGTATGACAACCGGCAGGAGTCATAGGAGTTGTCTTAATTTATTGTATGACCTACGTGTCAATGATAACGCCATGTAATTACTTTACTTTATTGCTAAACATTAGCCATAGTAGTAGAAGTAACAGTTGGCGAGACAACTTCATGAAGACACAATGATGGAGATCATGGTGTCATGCCGGTGATGATGATGATCATGACGCCCCGAAGATGGAGACCAAAAGGAGCAAAATGATATTTGGCCATATCATGTCACTATTTTATTGCATGTGATGTTTATCATGTTTTTACATCTTATTTTCTTAGAGCGACGGTAGCATAAATAAGATGATCCCTCGCTAAAATTTCAAGAAAGTGTTCCCCCTAACTGTGCATCGTTGCTAAGGTCCGTTGTTCCGAAGCACCACGTGATGATCGGGTGTGATAGGTTCTAACATTCGCATACAACGGGTGTAAGCCATATTTACACACGCAATACACTTAGGTTGACTTGACGAGCCTAGCATGTACAGACATGGCCTCGGAACACGGAAGACCGAAAGGTCGAACATGAGTCGTATAGAAGATACGATCAACATGAAGATGTTCACCGATGATGACTAGTCCGTGTCACGTGATGATCGGACACAGCCTAGTTGACTCGGATCATGTATCACTTAGATCACTAGAGGGATGTCTATCTGAGTGGGAGTTCATTAAATAATTTGATTAGATGAACTTAATTATCATGAACATAGTCTAAAAATCTTTGCAATATGGCTTGTAGATCAAATGGCCCACACTAATGTTTCCCTCAACTTCAATGCGTTCCAAGAGAAAACCAAGCTAAAAGATGATGGTAGCAACTATACGGACTGGGTCCGTAACTTGAGGATCATCCTCATAGCTACCAAGAAAGCATATGTCCTTGAAGCACCGCTAGGTGAAGCACCTGTTTTGCCAGCAATTCAAGACGTTATGAACGCCTGGCAGTCACGTAGTGATGATTACTCCCTGGTTCAGTGCGGCATGCTTTACAGCTTAGAACCGGGGCTCCAAAAGTGTTTTGAGAAGCACGGAGCATATGAGATGTTCCAAGAGCTGAAAATGGTTTTCCAAGCTCATGCCCGGGTCGAGAGATATGAAGTCTCCAACAAGTTCTATAGTTGTAAGATGGAGGAGAATAGTTCTGTCAGCGAGCACATACTCAAAATGTCTGGGTTGCACAACCACTTGTCTCAGCTGGGAGTTAATCTCCCGGATGACGCGGTCGTTGACAGAATCCTTCAGTCGCCCCCACCTAGCTACAAGAGCTTTGTGATGAATTTCAATATGCAGGGGATGGAGAAACCCATTCCTGAGGTATATTCAATGCTGAAATCAGTGGAGGTGGAGATCAAAAAGGAACATCAAGTGTTGATGGTCAATAAAACCACTAGTTTCAAGAAAGGCAAGGGTAAGAAGAACTTCAAGAAGGACGGCAAGGGAGATGCCACGGCCGGTAAGCCAGTTGCCGGGAAGAAGCCAAAGCATGGACCCAAGCCTGAGACTGAGTGCTTTTATTGCAAGGGAAACGGTCACTGGAAGCGGAACTGCCCCAAGTACTTATCGGATAAGAAGGCCGGCAATACCAAAGGTATATATGATATACATGTTATTGATGTGTACCTTACTAGCACTCGTAGTAGCACCTGGGTATTTGATACCGGTGCGGTTGCTCATATTTGTAACTCAACCTGCGGAATAAGCAGAGACCTAAGAGATTAGTTTTAAACATCAATAATTGTTATTTAGTGCCAGCTTTGAGCATGAACATTGTATCTGGATCTCGTTTAATGCGAGATGGCTACTCATTTAAATCCGAGAATAATGGTCGTTCCATTTATATGAGAGATATGTTTTATGGTCATGCCCCGCTGGTCAATGGTTTATTCTTGTTTAATCTCGAATGTGATGTTACACATATTCATAGTGTGAATGCTAAGAAGTGCAAGGTTGATAATGATAGTCCCACATACTTGTGGCACTACCGCCTTGGTCACATTGGTGTCAAGCGCATGAACAAACTCCATGCAGATGGACTTCTGGAGTCTCTTGATTATGAACCATTTGACACGTGCGAACCATGCCTTATGGGCAAAATGACCAAGACTCCGTTCTCCGGAACAATGGAGCGAGCAACCAACTTATTGGAAATCATACATACCGATGTGTGCGGTCCAATGAGCGTTGAGGCTCACGGTGGCTATCATTATGTTCTGACCCTCACTGATGACTTAAGTAGATATGGGTATGTCTACTTAATGAAACACAAGTCTGAGACATTTGAAAAGTTCAAGGAATTTCAGAATGAGGTAGAGAATCAACATGACAGGAAAATAAAGTTCTTACGATCAGATCGTGGGGGAGAATATTTGAGTCACGAGTTTGGCACGCACTTAAGGAAATGTGGATTTTTTTCACAACTCACGCCACCTGGAACACCTCAGCGTAATGGTGTGTCTGAACATCGTAATCGCACTCTATTGGATATGGTGCGATCTATGATGTCTCTTACCGATCTGCCGCAATCATTTTGGGGTTATGCTTTAGAGACTGCCACATTCACTTTAAATAGGGCTCTGTCGAAATCCGTTGAGACGACACCGTATGAATTATGGTTTGGGAAGAAACCTAAGCTGTCGTTTCTGAAAGTTTGGGGATGCGATGCTTATGTCAAGAAACTTCAACCTGAAAAGCTCGAACCCAAGTCGGAAAGATGCGTCTTCGTAGGATACCCTAAGGAAACTATTGGGTATACCTTCTACCTCAGATCCGAAGGCAAGGTCTTTGTTGCCAAGAATGAATCATTTCTAGAGAAAGAGTTTCTCTCGAGATGAGGGAGCCGAACAGGCAAGTCATAAACGCATAAAGGAAAGGCCACCTTTGTACGCACAGCCAATACAGGCCTTCTTTGCAAAAATTTGAAAATTCCAAGGTTTTTTTTAAAAAACTCTCTTCACACGTGCCAGCCCGCGCCCTCTTGTCACTGCTAGTGGGACCCATTCCACACTGGCTTGCTTAGTCAGCGCTAGATTCGTAGAAACCGAGAAAAGCACCGTATGTGCACGATAGAGCCAAGTTTTTTCACCACTTTAATGTATCTCACAACTTGTAGCACCAAAGTGCACATTCATGCAAAGTTGTGACACCACTAGTGTAATTGACTCTTAAGTTAATGGCTTGGCCCTTTTGGTGCCTTTAAGTATCCAATCCGAGCGTAAGCAGGCCTGTTGAGTTGTTTTTTTTTTTGAGACAAAGCGGGCCTGTTGAGTGTCATGGGCCAATCAGCGACATGATTGAACTCTGCCGCTCACAAGCCAGGCCCATCTCTTCAGCATACCCTCTTCTAAAAAAAGTCAACGCACAGCCTAAAAAACCAATAGCTGATGCAGCCTTGGTACACTTTTGTCGTTTTTTCTTTTCCTTTTTTTATATGTACTCCAGAAATGTTTTCAACAAATTGTATATTCGGAGGAATTTTTTGTTCATGCAATTCATTCACAACATTCATTCATCCACTTTTTCAAAATATTCATGACATGCGAAGAATATTCGTGACCATTGAAATGAATGTTTACAGCATTTACAAAAACGTTTACATGTTTAAAAAATGTTCATGCAAATATTAGTGACATTTAAAAAATGTTCAAACATTTAAATATATGTTCATGAAATTAATAAAATGATCATGAAATGTAAAATTCTGTTTGCATAATTTTTTAAAAAAGTATTCATAACATATAAAAATATGTCTGTGACATTTGAAAAAATGTTCATAAATACTTAAGAAATGTTTTTATTGTTTTACAAAAAAAAATGGATGACATTCTTGAAAAACGTTCATTGTGTATTAAAAATATATTCAAATGTGCAACTGACAAATGTGTAACACATACTCGAACACATGTTCAGCATCAATTTTAAAAATGTTACACATGCATCTAAAAAAGTTCAACGTGTATATGAAAAATATTCAAGCTGTATTTAAAAATAAGAAAAGGGGGAAATGAAAAAAAGAAACTGAAAAAACAAACTGAAAAAACAAAAGAAACATAGTAAAACCCGATAATGAAATACACAGGAAAACAAAAAACCTGTGCACGGAATGGATTGCACAATGAAGGTGTTTTTAAGAAATTTTAGCACTATTATTCTGTACTAACTCAAGTCATTGTTCATCATAGGATCATACATATGCGTCGACTTATATGGAGTATGAGTGCAGCTTCACCAAATGAATTTAGGACAAGTTGTGAGTGTTGTCAGCACGCAATGCCTCCAGCAGCTCTCATAAAAAAACCTAATTGTGGGAAAAAACACAAGTTAAAGCTATGCAAAGCTTCTTCTACTATTTATCTACAAAGTTGAGTCACTTATTTTGGGACGAAGGGAGTACGTGATACACCATATTCCTATTTGTATACCACCAGAGGTTCTCACACATCAATATTTCACCATCTTACTCCCTCCATTCCAAAATAGATGACCCAACTTCGTACTAAGTTAGTACAAAGTTGGGTCATCTATTTCGGAACGGAGGGAGTAGATAACAACAACTAGATTTGGAGCCGCATGAGCTAGAATTGAAATCATTTCACCAAGGTATGGTGGAACCCTAACTTTAAAAGAGATAGGGTGGTGGATCTGAACATGGAGAGGGAGCTCCCTATGCTTGATATGTATGATTACTTCTTTCAATTTTCTTCCCCTTCATTTCTCTTTTTGTATTCTGTTTTTCCCAATGGAGGCAGATCTTCCATTCTTGCCACTTCTTTTTGGTGGACGCTAGATGAAAAGCAAAATACACATCCCCCTCTCATGTGCAAAGTCCAAAGTGTACATGGAACATATATAACTCAAAGGCTTTAAAGTTCATTGATCTCCTCTCATCCCACATAGGGAGGATATCCCAAAGACC
>NC_057797.1:43311070-43314994 GCF_018294505.1 Triticum aestivum
TAGGAGAGCCTACTCTTTCCAACTGAACTAAGGGCATTTCTAACCAACCCCTTATAACCGGTTAAAGGAGTAAAAATACAGTTTTACTCCTCTAACCGGGACCTAACCGATCCCTTATCCGCCGTATGGGAGTAAATTCTTTTACTCTAGCCCCAACCATTTCCCTAAATATACTCCATCGATACGGGCTGGAGTAAAAAATTTGCTCTCTCTCTCTCCTTCCCTTGCAGATCATGCACGCCCCGGCCGCTGCAAGGACGACCCCGTTGGACGCGTTGGGCGGCCCCGATGGACGTTCTCCTCTGCACGCAGCACATGACACTCATTGCAGCTCATCTCACCTCGACAACTCAACGGCACTCGGAGAACCCTCGCTGAATAGTCGCTCAAGACCTCAAGTTGATCGCTGTATATGTGGTCGTATGCCGGAGAGGTGTGCAAAACCGCCTCGGCAGTGTCCGCTCTCCTCAGCTACACCAGGCCAGCACCGCATGGTATGCTTGGCTGTACTGTACGTATCATACATGCCCGTGCGCGACAGGACTAGAAGCCAGCTCGGGCGTGCATGAATGGACCAGATAATTGCCATCCTCACCGAAGGGTGGCCGTGCTACAACGACCCCAACGCCGCCCTCCATCCTCATCGAGCACGAGCACGACCTTGATGGCGGCCGGTCACAGTGCGGCACAACGAGAGCACCCGGTGGAAGGTCGTGGCGTAGTGTGCATCGATGGTCACCAGTGTTTTTGGCATGGTCACCATCGTTGCAGACACGCATGACTGATGTTTGACGAAATGCATAAACCCAAAAAGTAACTTTACTGCACTAAATTTAGGGTATTGGCTAGAATCGACCAAAACTTAGTGGAGTAAATATACTCCACTAAAGGTTTACTCCACCGGATACTCCGCTAGTTTTAAGAGATCGGTTATACTCCACTAAAGGTTTACTTCACTGGATATTCCGCTATTTTTAAGGGATCGGTTAGGGCATGTACAATGGTTCTATCTTAAGAGTGCCATATAGGATAAATGATGAGGTGGAGGAGAGAGAAAGCCTAAGATAAGGTTTGTCTTCTCTTATTTAAGAGAAGACAAGAGATGATCTCTTAGCATAATTTGTCTCACCATGTTTTTAGGAACAACTAGTTATTGAAGATAAGACTAAAAGATAACCCATTGTAGACATCTTTTCTTGTCATCTCTAATTTACATGCAAAACTTAAGATAAGACTATCTTATCAACCATTGTACATGCCCTTAGAAATCCCTAACTCCTACTGGATCAAACTACCAGAAAGGAGGTTGTGCTTGCTTGGTCGTTGGGACGCAGCAGGTTGTGGCATTTGGAGGGTTAATTAGCTCACGTGAGAACAAACTTCTTTTCTTTTTTTAACCTGGAAACAGTAAGTTGCTGCCGTGATTCAACAGTCTAATCTTGGACGATCCGGGAATAGACATACTCGACGACGTTGGTCGGGACCTTTTTAGCAGCTCTAGCTCGCCTCTAGCTAGATGGAGCACGTGGAGTTCAACGGACGCAAGACAGGAGGAAGCTGCCCTATGAATCTGAAGATGCGAGACAGGAAAACAGCGAGAGCAAGTGTGTGCGTCCTGACAGGAGTCCGCTTGTTGTCGACACGGATCCCATTTTCCAATCAATTCCCAACGTACGATGGCTTCGTTTAACCATGCATCGTCCCGACATATGCTTAAGATATAAGCGATCGATGACTCACACTGCAAACTCTCACAGAACAAAACAAGAGGAGCTGCAGCCGCACTAGTGGGTAGGCAGGCTCGGTTGTATTGTAGTGTCTCTCAGTCGCCATGTGCCTGCAGAAATGAAAAGCTCTAATTGTCATCAGCTTTGAGTAGTTAACTAATCAGATCCATGAGGTCCATGGATGATCCATGTGTTGCTTCCTTTCATTGCTTTCCAAAAACACACACTTTATCATCCTGTCACCCAACCATTCCTTGCGGCTCAAAGCAATGTCCCCTTCTCTGTCCCTCCGGGGAGGGCAATCCGGGAGGCGACTTGCGATCCATGTCCTCTAATGGGACAAAGGCCAGCGCACGAAGATTCCTCTGTCCAATTGTGCTTGGTGTCCTCCTCAGCAACATGCTAATGAGAGAGAGAGAGAGATTAGTATATACTCCACCATGTTGCAGTGTTACCATAGCGGCGCCGCCATGCATGTCTGCTTACCAGTTGCTGCTGCTACTAGTCAAATGTCAACTGGTTACGGTTGGAGTGGGAGCTACCCCTCTGTTCCTAAAGTTAGTATAAAGTTGAGTCATCTATTTTAGAACGGAGAAAGTAGGAGTCAGTGTGAAGCCTGCATGGCCTGCAACTCGTGTTTCTTCGATCTGGTGCCTTCTGAAGTTTTGACGTGTCAGTGAAGCAGGGCAATCTTGCCCGGTCGATAGGTTCAACCATGCATAAATGCATGACAGGATCCGCACACTCAAAGAAATGAATTGTGCTCCAAGTGCCCCCGTTTCTTGTAACGGAGAGCGTCTTTAGCAGATCCCGTATAAATGGTCAAACCCGCAAAATAACCGTTTTTTACAGTTCTGGTCAAAAAAACGAACCCAAACAGACCCCTTAAAATCGGCCGACCCTTAAAATTTTTTAAGGGACCCTGTAAACGCGAACGCGAAACCCTCACATGTACAGTTTTGAGGGCAACTTTGCTAGGGCCCTGCATACCGGTCAATGTTGGCGGTTGAGGAATCTTTGCTTCCTCCAACACCATGAAGCTCGCCCGGCCGCCGCGCCCATCCGCCCTTCCCGGCCGCCGCGCTCGAACGGAGCTAGCTAGCTAGCTCTTCGAATCGATTTAGCTGCGCCAGCCGGTCGATCCGGCCGCCGCTCGCACCGCCCCGGCAGCCCAGGCCTCCGCGTGCGCCGCGCTCGCCTCACGTTTTCCCTCGTCCGCCTGTCTGCCGGATTGACGCGAGGAAGAGGACGACTAAAAAAAGAGCTAGCTCTGGGTCTGTTCGGTATATTCGGAGAATATTCTTTTTTACGGGTTGATTATACGGGGTCTGAGTCTGTCCTCACCCGCGCTGGCCTGCATATACCCTTTTCCACGTACTGCAAAAGATTTATGCGGATCGGGATTTTGCAGGGTCTGCTAGAGATGCTCTGACAGGGTGCTTATTTGAGACCACGGTCAACACCATTGACCCTTGCGACAATCGTCGAAGAGAAAAGTTTGCGGTAGCATCACAACAAATTAGTTCGATTTCGTATTTAGTTATTTGCGAAAAATCAATTTTATTATTTTGCGCGAATATTACATGGAATGTGGTGCTGACTTTAAGATGCCGACAAGTTTGGAACTCCACTGCAAAATTTAAAATAGATACCATTGAACTTAACCTTTTCGAGTCATTGCTTAGATTAGAAGGCTAAGATTAAGATTATTTGTGTCAAATCGTAGCTCATATTTTTTATGCTGGTATATAGATGTCATGTCCACTAACATTGTTCTAAATGTGCCGTAGTCGTTTTTTTTTTTGCGGGGAGTGGAATGATTTCTGGTTTCCAATATATTCTTTGTTATGTCTTATCTAAATTATTTCCTTATCACAACAAGTGTCAATTAGCTAGGTAACAGTTTTGTGAGGTGTCAATTGTTTGGACTCATTTTGTCACTTCATCGTTGGATATAGGCCTGATTTCTCTTTCCTCGTGCCACTATGTGCTCATTGTTGTTTGGCGATTCACTAGAGCACGTTATTGTCTCGATTTGATCCATCATTAATGCCACTAACAAAATAGTTGGAATGCAAGTCCGCCAATTGGGGCTGTCAACTACAACAACATATTCTAGCGAGATATCCATCAAGTACTTAGTCATGAGTAGATATTGATATGCCCGGGGAATTTGTGGTGGAGACCCAATTAAAAA
>NC_057797.1:43315179-43322996 GCF_018294505.1 Triticum aestivum
ACCTAAATATATTACTCAAAAGGCTGTCGAGGCAGCAAGTACATAATTACGTAGGCGCAACATGCAGAGAGGTAGGAACGCCTCGAGAAGACGTCCTCCTTGTCACTTATCTCCATGAGATGATGTGACCATAGATCCAAGTCATAAATAAGGGACCTGAGGGTTATTACAGAACATTGATCAACATTTCTAAACATCATATCATTACGCGCTGCCCAAATCTTCCATAGTAGTGACATGACAACCAATGACCATGCTTTTATGGGGAAGCTGATGGGGCAGTGGTGTATCCCATAACTCAGAGATGTCGATGAGGGAGCTGCCCTCTGAGTCTGAAGATACGAGACAGGGAAACAGCCGAATAAGTAATTTTACCGGTGGCGGGAGGTACCGGCACACCATCCGCTGTCCATCTAGTTTCGTCAAGATTCGTGCACTCTGTCAGAGTATATACTACACTTCTTATACTATCTAAATACAACTGGCACACACTGACACATCTGACCAAATACATGCATGCCATGCAACTTTGTCAGGAGAGAGAGAGAGAGAGTTGGAATGGAGAGACCGATCGGATATGCATGATTCTCTCTTCCCATATAAATGACATCACTTTATTTTGGCCATATATTTCGAATGATTGATATATTTTAAAGCGAATGTCAATTTTTGAAACTTTTTATATATTTGAAATCATGTTGACAAGACCTCTAGAATAAGATCAATGTTGGATATATTTGAACTAATTTTAATTTATATATTTCAATTTTCTTTGGCATCACTTTCATAAAATAAGATTGTTTTGCTATTTCATAAAAGTGTTTGCTCCTGTTTTGCAAATTTCAAAATAATAATTTCACCTTTTGTAAACATTGGTTTCACTTATTTTAAGACACATATTTTACTTGTTTGAGAAAACATATTTCACTCAATTGAGAAAACATATTTCACCTTTTCTGAAATTAATTATTTTTACGCATTTAAGAAAAAATAATTTCACTCGGTTGAGAAAACATATCTCACTCAGTTGAGAGAACATATTTTCACGCATTAGAAAACACAAATTTTAGTCGTTTCAAAATACTAGTTTCACTAATTTCAGAAAGTTGATTTCAATCATTAAAAAAACTAATTTCTTTATGTTCAAAAAACCAATTTCACTCATCTAAAGAAACATATTTCACTCAAAGAAGAAAATGATTTCACTCAGATGTGAAAACATACTTCTCTCAGTTGAGAAAACATATTTTGAAACAAATATTGAAACATATTTCGCTCAGCAGAAATGTCAGTTTCACACCAAAAAGACGTATTTCACTTTTTCAAATAACTCATTTCACTCATTTAAGAAAACCCATTACAGTCCCTCCATTGAAATACTATATTTCACTTGTTTCAAAAACTGATTACACTCATTACAAGAGATAGATTTCATTAGTTTCAGAAAAATACATAATGGAGTAAAGAAACAGTTTCATAAGCTGAAATATGAAACTCACAAAGAAAACTATATTTAGAAAAGTGGTTTCAATCGTTTCAATATAAAACTGATTTCATTCATTTCAAAAGAACTGACTTCACTCATTTCATTAAACTTATTCCGTTCATTACCAAAATGTTTTGAAATAATCAGTTTGACATGTTTGAACAAACTAGTTTCAGAAAACTGATTTCACTTATTTCAAAAAATATTTCACTAGTTTCAAAATCGATTCCAATTATTTTGAATAAGTAAATTTGAAATAAGTGAAATTTAAATTTTGATACGATTGAAATAGAAAAACTTAAACTAGTTTAAATATATTCAAAATTGGTCTTGTTCTACAAATCACATGTTCAGGGATTTGAATATATAAAATATTTCAATAATAGAAAATTAGTGTGAGAGATATTGTCCATCTGAAATTTTAAACAAAGATAAAATGGATGGATTTGTGTGTGAGAGAGAGGAGAGATTCTGCATGCATGCATGTGTACCGTTCCTGTTAAAAGGTACTGCATCATTCTGACATTGACTAGACTTAAATCACAAATACAAGAGATTTTTTGCAATGAATACTTTCATATACACATACACATGGTCCCACAACTTTAGATGTGGCAGCACCTCATTGGTGGAAAGATCACCGGTAGCTCCTGCCTCCGGTAAAAAACACTTTGCGGGGAAACAGCGGGCAAGTGTGTGCGCGCGGCCTGCTGACAGGAGTCCGCCTGTCGTCGATGCGGATCCAAGTTTACAATGCCGAACCGTACGATCGATCCCTCTCACTGGTGGAAAAAGGGCCTTTGGTCGCGGTTCGCAACTGCCATTAGTCGCGGTTGCGCAACCGCGACCGACCGGGCGCGACTAAAGGCCCCCCCCTTTAGTCGCGGTTGCTTAAGAACCGCGACTAAAGGCCCGTCCACGTGGACGCCAGGTGGCCGTCGGGGCGGAGGACCTTTAGTCGCGGTTCTTCTGGACAACCGCGACTAAAGGCCGCCGCAGGTTTAGGGTTTTAGCCCCCCCCCCTTAAACCTGTTTTCTGTTTAATTTGTATTGTTTTATTTCTTTTGTGCTTTATTTTAATTTTGAAGGAGTTTCATATATTCTACGGTACTACATACATGCATATGAATGTACAATTTCAAATAAATTTGAAATTAGAACCAAAAAGAATTCAAGAGGAATATACAATATATATTCAATATCATCGGATGACCATATACAATTTTGAACAAGTTTCCATACATGATTTAATGCATATAAAGTTCTACGTCCTCGTAATAGTGTTCTCCTTTAGGATGGAGGACTTCCGTGCTGAACCATCCAGCTAGTTCCTCTTGAAGTGGTCGGAAGCGAGCTTCTGGACTAAGCATCCACCGGAGGTTATTCCTCTGAGCATTGGTATCACTCGGAACCCGCTCAGAGGTGTATCTCCGGATCATCTCACAGACATAGTATCCACATAGATTGGTCTCCGGTGGCTGAATATCCCCAGCATTCTTAGCCTTTAACATTTTGAATTCTAGCTCTTTTTTGAATTCACCGACCTTTGTATCTACGAACCGTCTCCAAACCCTACGAGGCAAAGAAAATTAAATGAACAAGAGAGTTATTAATTAGTTACTTGATATTAGGAAATGAACGAAATAGGCCGATCGATATAGAGCGCAAATGAATGAAAATAATTACTTCTGCAGCATTCTTCTCATGCCGCCCCAAAGCTTTGGATCCATATTCACAGAGTCGTGGACGAGACATTCTGAGGTGTTAACTTTAATTACTAGCAGAATCCAGTGGAACCTGCGGACACGATACATGCACAGTACGTCATGCATAACTCATCGATTAGCCGGCCACATACCATGCATGGAGTAAACAAAAGAGAATGTGCTCAAGACAGAAACACTCACTCAAAATGGTAAGGAAATAGAATATCACTTTTGAGTTCCTGCTTTGTAAGAAACTGCCACAGGTCTGCCTCCACGTCGGCGGGGTAACGCTCCAACACATGTCCATTAACGATGTGTGGGGCAATGAACCCAACATCATGGATGTTCCTTACTCTGCATTCCTTAATCTTCATTCTACATGTATAATAGCGGACACAACAATATAGTTAGGACATATATATAGTGCAGGCAATATGAACGAGATGGGGTAGAAATTAATAAATCACTTACAGAACGTAGCAACTGATGATAGATTTATCGAGCTCGCGCAGATTGAAAAGCTGGAACAATTCACTCAGTTCAATTTGTACATAGTAATGTTTGAAGTGATGCTCATGTCTAACTTCCGCATAAATATATTCTTTGGCGTTTTTATTTTTTATGTAACCCTTGTACCATTTCAGCAGACCTTTCATTTGTGGAGGTAGATCCTTTTCCTGCGCAGGCTCGACGAGAGGCCCATTCTTGACATATGTAATTACTACCTCCTTCACTGGCGCCTCATCAAGGCCTAACAGTTCATGAAGAGTAATACCTAAGTTGGCTGCTTGTTCTCTGGCACTCGTTACAGTCAATCCCTGTGCTGCCGCAGCTTGTATGATCTCGGGGTCATCCGGACAGAAGGCTTCCACTATAAGCGGGGCAATCGATTGTTTACTTTGTTCCCCGAGCTGGGCAACTTGTTTCCCGCTTTTTCTACTTTCGGCCTTCTCCCGCTCTTTGTTCTCCTTGAACATGAGTGCCTGCCTGCGAAGTTCACGTGCATAGTCGTTAGGCAGATTCTTCGCGGCTTGGGACGGTGTGCTCAAAAATGACTTAGCCCACTTCTTTTGCTCATCAGAAAATACTGGCTTGGGCTCGGGCTCTCTTTTCTTCTTGCAGTCCGCCTTCCATTTCTCCAAATCAGCAGCCGCGGCCACGTCGACTTCCTCGGCACTACGTTCCCAAGGCCTTGTGGGGAGAGGCTTCAGTGATGGCTCCGGTACCTTTGTGGTCTTAGGTACATAAGGGTCCGGGTTAATAATCCAGGACTGCTTCTGCTTCTTTGCCGGAGGTGGATTGGGGGGCGGCGTCTGATCACCCGCCGGACGAGGACTGGGGGGCGGCGGCTGATCACCCGCCGGACGTTGTGGACTGGGGGGCGGCGTCGGCTGACGTGACGGAGGTGTAGGTGAACCGCCACCACCACCACCACCACCACCACCACCTCCACCACCGCCACCGCCACCACCACCACCGTAGGGGGGTGGACTTGTTGTCCTTGGCGCCTCGCCTGGAAACTTGATAAACTTCTTTTGCCATAGAATGAAATGGCGCTTGACATCTCCAAGTCTTTTCTCCCCTTCAGGTGTAGCAATGTCAATCTCCAAGTTTGTATCACCAGAGGCTCAATGTATATATATACCTCAACGCCGGAGGTGGTTGCTACTTCCATTTGAAGATCGTCGTTTATCGACGTTTGTTCGGCATCATCTTGCTGACGGCGCCCTTCATCTTCACCGTCAAGGTTCAGATAAGAAGAGATATCATCTTCTTCTTCTCCGGTCGGCACATATAGAATATCGCCGTTTATGATGCCGAACATATGTGCTTCACCGTCCGGATCATAGTTGTCCATAATCGGGTCAGCTCTATCGTCCGCCATTATGTCAGTCCTGAAAACATGTAGTAAAAACAAATTAATTAAGTGAAGAAGGGGGGCGGTGGCGGTGGCGGTGGCGAAAGGGCGGTGGCGAAAGGAGGGGGCGAGGAAGGGGTGGGAGAGGGTGTCGCGGTAGAGCGCGAGACGGGGCGGCAGACGACGGCGTCACGGAGAGGGGAGGCGAGGACAACACATTTATAACCCTCGCCGTCCCCTCTCGATCCCTAAAAAAACACCGCGCGCATCGCCGCCCCCCTCGCCGCCCCTCTCCGTATAAACAAATTGTCCGAACAGAGCTTGGAGTAGAGTGGCTAGGGTTTGGCCAGGGATGCGGATGGAGACGAACATATGTGGGGTCGGGATGGCCCATGTGCAGGGCGGGGGGTTTGTTTTTCTTCTGTTTTTTTCTTATGTTTTTCTTCTGTTTGTTTTTTTCTTCTGTTTTTCCTTTTTTCTTCTGTTTTTTTCTTCTGTTTTTTTCTTCCTTTTTCCTTCTTTCTTCTTCTTCCTTTTTCCTTTTAAAATCAGAAAAATAAAACTAATTCATTTTAAAATCTTAAAAATACAATTATATATCAAAAAAATCAGAAAAATAAAACTAATTCATTTTAAAACCCCTTGAAGGTTTGACAAAAGGTTTGATACATCATTCAGTTCATCGACCAAATACAAAGTTTGGTACAATAAATTATTACACATCAATTCTTCCCTTGTGTCCCTGCTTGCTTACGATTGTGCCGTATCCATGGAGCATCCTCATCATTTAACTTAATGCTTGGGTCAATGTTCACTTTGAAGGGCGGAATTTCACCAAACATATTATAATCTTCTGACATGTCTGTCTTGTCCTCCACTCCCATGATGTTTCTTTTCCCTGAAAGAACAATGTGGCGCTTTGGATCATCGCATGATGTACTGATCGTTTTCTTATCTTTCCGTTTCCTCGGTTTGCTACTCATGTCCTTCAAATAAAAAACCTGAGCGACATCTTTGGCAAGGACGAATGGTTCGTCAAGGTAACCAAGATTGTTGAAATCCACCATTGTCATTCCGTATTGCTCGTCCACCTTTACCCCACCTCCTGTTAGCTTGAACCATTTGCACCGGAACAAAGGGACCTTAAAGGAGGGTCCATAGTCAAGTTCCCATATCTCCTCTATGTAACCATAATATGTGACCTTTTGCCCATTCTCGGTTGCTGCATCAAAGCGGACACCACTGTTTTGGTTGGTGCTCTTTTTATCTTGGACGATCGTGTAAAATGTATTCCCATTTATCTCGTACCCTTGGAAAGTCGTTATAGTCGAAGATGGTGTCTTGGACAACATGTACAGCTGATCTACAACATCATTGTCATTCATTAAATGTTTTCTCAACCAACTGCCGAAAGTCTCCATGTGGGCCTTCCTAATCCAGGATTCAGGCTTCCCCGGGTTGTCCGAGCGTAAAATATTCTTGTGTTTCTCAAAGTACGGAGCCACCAAGCTGGAATTGGTCAGTACAGTGTGGTGTGCTTCAGTCAGAGAATGGCCGTCCATACATATCGTTGATTTCCTTCCGATCGTGCCTTTTCCACTTAGTCTCCCCTCGTGCCGCGATCGAGGAAGACCAATCGGCTTAAGGTCAGGAACAAAGTCAACACAAAACTCAATTACCTCCTCATTTCCATAGCCCTTGGCGATGCTTCCTTCTGGCCTAGCACGGTTACGAACATATTTCTTTAATACTCCCATGAACCTCTCGAAGGGGAACATATTGTGTAGAAATACAGGACCGAGAACAAAAATCTCTTCGACTAGGTGAACCAGGAGGTGCGTCATAATATTGAAGAAGGATGGCGGGAACACCAACTCGAAACTGACAAGACATTGGATCACATCGTTCTGTAACCGTGGTAGAACTTCTGGATTGATTACCTTCTGAGAGATTGCATTGAGGAATGCACATAGCTTCACAATGGCTACTCGAACATTTTCCGGCAGGAGCCCCCTCAAAGCAATCGGAAGCAATTGCGTCATAATCACGTGGCAGTCGTGAGACTTCAGGTTTTGGAACTTTTTCTCCGCCATGTTTATTATTCCCTTTATATTGGACGAGAATCCAGACGGGACCTTCATACTGCTCAGGCATTCAAAAAAGATGACCTTCTCTTCTTTGGTGAGAGCGTAGCTGGCACGACCTTGAAACCATTCCGGATGCCGGTCATCAGGGTCTTTCAAACGTTGCTGGTCCTGCCGTGCTTCCTTTGTATCATTTGTCTTCCCATACACGCCCAAGATGCTTAGGAGGTTCACGCAAATATTCTTCGTAACGTGCATCACGTCGATTGCAGAGCGGACTTCTAGGACTTTCCAATATTCTAGCTCCCAGAATATAGATTTCTTCTTCCACATGGCTGCGTGCCCGTCAGCTCCCTTCGGAACTGATTGTCCGCCAGGACCCTTTCCAAAGATGACTTTCAAATCCTTGACCATATCAAATACCTCAGCACCAGTGCGTTCCGCAGGCTTCGGCCGGTGATCTGCCTTGCCGTTGTAATGCTTGCCTTTCTTTCTTACTGGATGAATTTTCGGAAGAAATCGACGATGCCCAAGGTACACGTTCTTCTTACAATTTGGCAAATGTACACTTTCAGTCTCATGTAAGCAGTGCGTGCATGCATTGTATCCCTTATTTGACAGTCCCGAAAGGTTACTAAGAGCAGGCCAATCGTTGATGGTTACGAAAAGCAACGCTCGTAGGT
>NC_057797.1:43324569-43333376 GCF_018294505.1 Triticum aestivum
CTGGCCAACCGCGACTAAAGCCCCTCACGTGCACCAGCTGGCCACCGAGCGCCCTGGGCCCAGGCCTTTGGTCGCGGTTCGTCTGCCGAACCGCGACTAAAGACTTCATTAGTCGCGGTTCCTACACTTTCGCGACTAATGGGGCTGGACGGAAGCCTCTTTTTCTACCAGTGTCTGTACCATGCATCGTTCCGACACACGAGTAAGTATAATCGATCGATGACTCGCATTCCAAACGATCTCACCAGACAAAACAAACGGAGCCGCACTAGTAGGTAGGCAGCAGGCAGGCTCGGCTGTGGTGTAGTGTTTATCAGTGACCCAGTGGCCATGTGCAGGCAGAAATGAAAAGCTCTAATAATTATCATCAGCTTTCAGTAGTTATCTAATCACATCCATGAGGTCCATGGATGATCCATGTGTTGCTTCCTGCCTTTGCTTTCTCAAAACATACACTTTCCTCACCCTGTCACCCATGCTCTCCATGCTTCCCAACCATTCCTTGAGGTTCAAACCAGTGTCCCTCTGGGCCAGGCAGTCCGCGAGGCGATTTGTGATCCGTGCCCTCTAATGGGACAAAGGCCAGCCATGCGCAGGAAGATTCCTGTGTCCAATTGTGCTCTTGTCCTCCTCAGCAACACGCTAATAAGAGAGAGAGAGAGAGAGAGAAAGAGAGAGAGAGTAGTAGTAGTAGTAGTAGTAGTAGTAGTATATATAGTTGTGCTGTTACTCTTGTAGTATAAGCATATCGGCGCCGCCATGCATGACTGCTTAGCAGATGCTAGTAGAGTACTGTTTGTTAAGTGTCAGCTGCATGGCCTGCATTTCGGCGTTTCAGAGTTTCATCGATCTGGTCGTACTGCTGCGCATGTGGATGCTTGACCTGCAGGGAGCTGCTGTGTTTGCCTTGCATGGTGATGAGTCAGTGAAGCAGAGAGATCTTGCCCGGTCGGTTGGTTCAACCATGCATGCATGACAGGATACACACGCTCTAAAAGAATGATTTGTGCTTATCTGTAATTTTGCCACGGTCAACTCATTGACCCTTGACGGTCGTCGTAGACTCGTAGAGAAAAGTTCATCAGGACAATTAGATCGTTTTTGTAATTTTGCCCAAATGTTACATGGAATCTGGTGCTAACTTTACGATGCCGACTAGTTCGGAACACTATTGCAAAAGTTACTACTCCCCCTGATTTATATTATTTGTTACTCAAACGAATGTATATAACACCGTATGTCTAGATACATACGCTTCGAGCAACAAGTAATATGGATCAGAAGTAGTAGTACAAAAAATAGATATTGAACTTAATTTTTTGAGTCATTGCTTAGAATAGGTGGCTAAGATTAAGATTATTTGTATCAAATTCTAGCTCATATCTTTTTATGCTGGTATATAGATGTCATGCCAACTAACATTGTTATAAATGTACCACAATCAATTATTTTTGCGGGGCAGTGAAAGGGTAACAGTTTTGTGAGCTGCCAATTGTTTGGAATAATTTTATCACTTCATCATTAGATATAGGCCTGATTTCTCATTCCTCCTGCCCCCGTGTTAGTATGTGCTCATTGCTGTTTGGCGATGTCACTAGAGCACGTTATTGTCTCGATTTGATCCATCATTAATGCCACTAATAAAATAATTGGAACGCAAGTCCGCCAATCAGGGTTGTCAACTACAACAACATATTCTGGCGAGATACCCATAAAGTACATATAGTCATGGGCAGAGATTGATAGGCCCGGGGAATTAGTGGTGGAGACCCAATATTCTTACTCCGCTTTGATATCCGTCCCTTTTGAGCTAGTACGCATAGCTACACACGAGAGAGAGAGAGAGAGAGAGAGAGAGAGAGAGAGAGAGAGAGAAGAATGTGATGGCAACAACAAACAACTTGGGTTGATCAGTCACCCAAACATAAATGTGCACCAGACTAGCTACCAAGATGTTATCTAGCCATTTAAATACTAGTATTTAAAGTCCAGAAAATGAAATTATTGTATGTGGAGAGAATTTGTAGCACGCAGGTGCGAGAGCACGCAACCTCCTTCCTCTGGCTTTCGATTTTTAGTCTTTCATATATTTTGAACCAAAAATCAAAATAAAATTTCGTTTACATATTCGTGTTTCCAGTGACGAGGTCTTTGAAATGTGATCCATTTTGAATACATTTTGACGAGTTTTTGAAACTTTATTAAGTTTTAACTTCTGAAACTTAGTATAAGCGACCGACAAATTTGTAAGTTTCAGAACATGCGACGGACAAAATCCCAAGTTTTAAAACTTGTTGTGCTGTTGTATGAGATCCAACAACTTTGCGGATCGTGAGACAATTAGGTGGCCGACACGGCTAGGCAGGTGCGTGCCCCATCGACGTGCCACTGCAAGTTTCCATTGTTGTATGGTGCAAAACAGATGGTAGGAGCCTCTTTTAGCACAATTCGAATTGTTGGTTTTTTATTGATAAAAGGAATTTCATTCAATCGTTGCTTCAAGATGACACAACCATACGAAGTGGAAACCCAGACTAGTGCATCAGGCTAGAGAAGTTAATAAGAAATAGATCCTCCTTGTGTTTGAGGTTATATAAGTGCGTACGTAAATGAACTGGTAATATGATACTACAATTTTGTGACACTATTTGGGATCCTAGCCACCACTCGTAACACTAGCAATACAAAAGAAATTAAATCCACACCTGGCCAGCACTCTGGGTGCTCATTGCCCAGCTCGTCCCATGACGTCACGGCATTTGTACTCCGTGTCTTCACCTGTCTTTGTCGCTACAGGGTGAGGAGAGAATGACATATAAGGTCATTCGTAAAAACTCTCACCATTTCAAAATACATTGCATATTTATTTTTTCCAGAGTCAAACATTGTAAACCCTTACTAATTTTGTAGAAAGAATATCAACATCCACGATACCAAATCGATACGACGTGAAAATACATATACCAAATCGATAGTTTAGTAGGGACAATGCTACACCTACGGATGGGAAGCTTACAGAATTGGCTTACGGGCTTCTGTGGCCTTTTCTCGTTGGAGGAAAATCAGGGAAGGGGGTCCACAGATAAATTAACCGAGTGGAGTGATTGGTTAGAGGGAAAGGTCCGTAACTCAAGTGCGTAGGTGGTTCGTAAGTGTATCATTTTCGGTTTAGTAGTACTCCCTCCGATCCATATTAAGTGACGCTGATTTAGTTTTTACATAGATTAAAATACTGGGTCTACACGTTCGACCATGGTAACGTATTCAGCTTAGCGTATCCGGAAGCGTTTGGTTCGGCCATGGTAACGTATACAGCTTAGCGTATCCGGAAGCCCTGTTTCCGAATATTTCTATGGAATACCTCCTTTGTTTGGTTCGTGGGCTCTCCGTTTTAGGAAGCATACAGCGCGGTCCCGATTTCTAACCCTGGCCGGTTCGGGCGGTTTCAACTCTGCGAAGCGCTGTATCAGGAAACACCGTTACAGAATACATCGTGAGCGAAACAAATGCTGGTTATGGTTTCGAAAGTCGTTGTATTTGGAAGTTGCAATTTTTTGGTCCCAACCAAACGCGTCGAGCAGTTGAATCCCTCTACAGAGATTAAACACAGAGACATGTTTATGAAACGCGTAGACCCAGTATCTATCATACAAAAACCCTACAAGCTGCTTTCAAATATACACAAGTTTACATGTGGCGACTCTTTCACAGTCCAGTTGGTAGAACTGCCCGCAGCCTGCAGAGCATTGTCGCCATGCATATGGCGCGCCCACGACATGCCTGCGCAACAAGACAAGCACGATCGATGCCTATCTACCCTGTGCTTCAACTGTTGCATCCCGGCCGGCCAACTTTTTCTTCTCTTCTCCTTGTTGGCCGTCGACATCGACAAGCCTAATCAACAAGTTGACTCCTTCCTTTTTGATCATCCCGCAACAACCAGCATCGCACGTCCGGAAGTTGATTTAAAATTGATTCCTCGCTAACCCATATAACCACCACAACCCACTCTGTCCTTCTCATCAGAATCCAGAGTCCAGACGCGAGAACTCACACCGACGGACATGGGGAACTGCCAGGCGGCGGACGCGGTGGCCGTGGTGATCCAGCACCCGGGCGATGGCAAGGTGGAGCGCCTCCACTGGCCGACCACCGCGGCGGACGTCATGCGCAGGAACCCCGGCCACTACGTCGCCCTCGTCGTCCTGCACCACGCCGACGCCGAGTCCGGCCCCGCCGTCGCCGGAGAAAGAGGAGGTGCCAGGATAACCAAGATCAAGCTCCTCAAGCCAAGGGACACGCTCCTCCTCGGCCAGGTCTACCGCCTCATCACCTCCCAAGGTTCGTGCCAAAGACGGTTCTTGGCTTGGATTCTTCCACTTCTTGTCCGGCCCCCTCTCTTGCTTCCATGGAGTTCAGCCAATTATTCCCTGGCGCGTACAGAGGTGACCAAGGCCGTGAAGACGAGGAAGCAGGAGAGGATGCGCGGCTGCGACGAGGTGATTGAGCAGCAGCGGCCACGGCTGCACCGGCGGCGGCAACAGCAGAGGCCCAGGGGCGACGACGCGGCCACGGCCGCCAACGGAGAACAGAGCCAGCCCGCCGACCACCAGGAACGGAAGCGGCTGGAGATGGACCGGCACCACCGGAGCATCACCGCCGCCCGCGGCAGAGGCAGAGGCGGGCACTGGCGCCCGGCGCTGCAGAGCATCACGGAGTCGTCGTCGAGCGCTAGCGGACACACCGACTGCGAGGATACACGTAAATGAACTAGAAAAGTAGAACAAGGTATTGGCGGTGCTAGAAATGTACGTACATTAGGCGATCTGAATGTATCCCATCGGCTGCTCTCCTGTTGGAATCCGTTTTGGAGATACAGTAGCATGCATTGCCCGTTCTTAATTTTCTTTTTCTGAAGATTACCCGTTCGTCGAGGATCTAGCGTTTTACCTTTTTTTTTTTGCGAGGAATAGCTTGAGACTGTCTGATGTATTACTTTGTAAAATCTTTGTGAATACTTAATAAAATGGTTGCATGAATCATCAGGTCTTCCTTCTTTTCAAATATTAAATAAATAAGCCGCACGGGTTATTCCCCGTAGCACCAAGGATAGACACATGCTCATTGTGTTTGTATTCTCTGTTGAACTAGCAGCTTGGTGAAGCACAATCCTACCATGAGGAAATGCTATACACTTGGTATGTTCTCCTCCCAGCAGAATCAAGGAGGTCATGGATGCGGCTATTTAGAGGCATATTGTTTATATATCAGTTTGGAACAAGAAAATGAAAACGGAAACAAATGCCCTCTCATAGCACATCGGGTCACCCTCATTTTCAACTTCACCCACTTAAATGTCTCATAACAAGACCGGTGGTTACAGGAAGGGCGTGTTCGGTACTCCTCCAACTCCTAACTCCTCTAACTCCCGGCCAGGAGTCCAGCCGAAGGGCTTCACTCCAGAATTTAGGTGAGAGAAGCTGGCTAAAAACCTAGCGCAAAATCTGTGGAGTTGTGGAGTTAGGAAATCGTAGCTCCTCCAGAACCGGAATCAAGAGTTCATAGATAATTATCGGCCCGTGCCACCGCCAAGTGAATTCTTGGCGTACCGGTTCGCTCCCAGTCGCCTCTCTCGACGCGAGTCGTCTCTACCGTCGCGAGTCCCCCTCCTGTCCCCGGCCAGGCCTATGGCCCAGCCCATCTTTCCCACACCTTTTGGACTGCCAGCCTGCTCCTGATGGGCCACAAAGGGGCGATTTTATGGGCTTCAGGCTCGCTCCCTTGTGCGAGGGAGAAGCGAGGGAGCAACTAATTAACGAGCGTTCCTTCGGGAGCCTCGCAACGATCAGCCCCATTTGGCGCGCTCTCAGCCATTCGCCACGTGTCGCGCTCTGGACGTTCTTTCTTGATTTTGTTTTTTTATTTTTCTGGATACGTTTTCGGCTTTTTAAACGGGTTTTTTCCGGGGTTTTTTCGACGTTTTGGTTTTCTTCCGGTCTTCCTTAGCTTTTCGATCAAAAAAATTTCAATCTTTTTTTGCACGAAAAAAATGCATTTTCTTTTTTCTTTCTTTCGTAAAAGTCACGGTTTTTTTCGCAAGAGGCACGGTTGTGCTTTAGCGAGAGTCACGGCCGTGCCTTTCGGAAACGAAAAAAAACGCGTTTTCTGTTTTTTTTCTTTCGTGAGAGTCACAGTTTTGCTTCCGCGATAGGCACGGTGTGCTTTCGCGAGAGTCACGGTCGTGCCTCTCGGAAAGGGAAAAACAAAACACGTTTTCTGTTTTTTTTTCTTTCGCGAGAGTCACGGTTTTGCTTTCACGAGAGGCACGGTTGTGCTTTCGTGAGAGTCACGGCTGTGCCTCTGAGAAAGAGAAAAAAATACGTGTTTTTTGTTTTTTTCTTTCACGAGAGTCACGGTTGTGCTTTCGCGAGAGTCACGGTTGTGCCTCTCGGAAACGAAAAAAACACGTTTTCTGTTTTTTTTCCTTCCACGAGAGTCACGGTTTTGCTTCCACAAGAGGCACGGGTGTGATTTCGCGAGAGGCACGGGCGTGCCTCTTTCGGAAAAGGAAAAAAACCGTGCTCCCGGTTCGGTTTTTTCGTCATGTTTTTTTCGTCCGGTTTTTTTCATGAAAAAAAAGTTCGTCAAAACCTATCAACATGGTATCTAGTTTTAAAGATCTTGACGCGAGGAATCCAATGATGAAAACGGTTCGAGATTTGGACGCATGGTTTAAAAGATAAAATGTTTTGAATAAACGGATCTATGAAAAAGGGAAAACTTTCAGGTTGCGACAAGTGGCGCGCTGCGTCACTTGTCGCAATCTGGGAAAGTGGAATGTTCTTTGCAACGAGTACTCCTTAATTAGTGATTTCGGAGAAGCGATGACACCGAACAGATCGGTAGCTCCGGGATCGATCGTGAGAAGCTGGAGTTGGATTCCTGGAGTTGGAGTTGAGGATTTATCGGCCACGGAGGGTTACCGAACACGCCCGAAGAGTGGCAAGATGATGCGATGACTACATTATAAGTCAATAGAAAACAATATTTTGTGCGTAAATCTGCATTAGGTGATTAGGCGATGATGGGGCGGCTAAAAAACTGGATTTTTTTTTGTCACAGAGTGCTCTCCGCTTGCGCATTCAGTTTCAGTTGTCAGTTCTAACAATTTCAAATGTGATGGTATAAGGACACGGATACATTTCTGTGAGAGGTCATGATCGATGAAACAGTGCTAGTTAGGCTCATGTCAAAGAATGGTGAGACCGCCTGGTCAATGGTTAAGAAAAAACAGTGATTTGTTAATTCAAAATTGTGAAGCCTCGGCATTCACTTTCTGCAGCAATTTGAATATACTAGCGAGCCTCCATTCAAACTTGTACTACCAGCTCCAGCATATCGAATGTAGTACCGAGTCTCCGTTCAATATTTCCTTCATTTCTTTTGACAAGACAAAATTAGTACACTTTGATTACCTACATGAGTACGTTTAAATTTGATTGTTTATTTTTAATAATTAATTCACTTCTCAACCCCATCATTTAGCATTTTTTATAAGGATTGCCCACTTCACCAAAATTGTTCCTTTTTATCCTCATCCCATTTTAACCAATCATGTGCTATGATTTACCTTTCAAATTTTATAACCATTCCGCCAAAGTGGTCTCACATGTCAGGGCCCATGAAAGATTGGTAGGTAGGCTCATTCTAAACAATCTGAATTTGTTAGTTAACTGAAAAGCCTCGGAAATCACTCTTAGGGTCTGTATTCTATATTCGAATTTGTACTACTACTAGCTCCAGCATATTGAATATACTACCGAGTTTTCTTAGGGTCTGTATCCTGTTCAGGAACGAGACAACGAAGGATCCCTAAAGATGAAATAAAGTTCCCCCCGCCTAGCCCCCGTCCTGATGATGTGTCTTGCATCATCGGTGGGCGTGTGGAGGTGTGTCTTCGGCGGATATGTCATTGGTGGATTTGCTCGGATCTGGTCGTAGTTCTTCTACGTACGTGTGTTTTCAGGTTGAATCCTTCCGATCTACGCTACTCTTCATTGCCGGCGGTTGTTGTTCTGTTGCGCTGGTCCTATGGGGTCTTAGCACGACGACTTCCCGACTGTTTACTACAACATATTTTGTCCGACTCCGATGAGGGAGGGGTGATGATGGCAGCGCGCCTTCGGTTTGTTTCAGTGCTTGTAGTCGTCGCTAGATGGTATAAGGATCTGGATGTATTTTTTATTACCTCTGGTGTTTGTTATACTGCTATGATTGAAAATGAATAGATCAAAAGTTTTCTTGCAAAAAAAGAGAATATACTACTCAGTCTCCGCTCAACAATGACAAACTGCTTGGTGTGCCGCTAGCAATTATTTCCTTCATTTATCTTAATAAGACGCAAGCAACACTTTCAGTATCTCTGAACTACATGGGAATGGTGACGCTAGGATGGTGCTTCGAGGCAACGCCGACCAAATCTTTTTTTCATCCTGCCATCCCTTCTTTACATGTGATAACACACTTGTGGCTGAGCTGAAAGCTTGTCGAGAGGGATTGCAATTTGCACTAGAGTGGACTTCTTACCGTGCATTATGGGAACAGAGTGCATGGAAGCGACGATTAACCAGGAGACTATCAATAGGACCCGTGATGCCTGCCTTATTCAGGAGGACGATTAACCAGGAGACCCGTGATGCTTGCCTTATTCAGGAGATTAAGACGTTGCTTAAGAGGAATGCTACATCTACGGGCAATTACATAACGTTTACGGGCTGATGTTAATCTGGCAGATTTTAATTGGATTA
>NC_057797.1:43333650-43338349 GCF_018294505.1 Triticum aestivum
GGGGAGATTATTTAAGGAAAGGCCTGTAACCTTCTATAGCAGGCCCGTACATGTACCATTTTTGTGTTGCTTATGAGTGAGAGGGAGGTGAAAAATGCTAGACGTATAAAGCCTTACAAGTTTCTACAGGCTTTTTCCTAACCAACTAAACATGCACCCCCTGATTTTTAGGTGGGTGAGGCCCTGTAAAATCCTGTAGATGTCCGTCGATGTAGCATTGCTGAGAGGGAGGTGGTAGTGAAAGCGGTCAGGTGATCCGAGGAATTGTATTAGACATAAACTAGCCAGGAAAGCGATCAGTTTAAATAAGTACGCTTTTTTTCAAGCAACACTAAGAAAAAAATTACGTGAACGTGGATAGGCTGGCTGCCAAGGTCCAGGCCTAGGAAGGGAGACAAATCTAACCCAGACTGCCCGCACGCTGCGTGTCGTCCAGGTAACCCTAGCTCCCAAACCCTTCTCGGCTCCAGCAGCCATGGCGGGATCTTTAACGGCCGCCTCCTTCAACCCCCCGTGCGAATACATAGACAAACAGAGTGTCATTAGTATGCCTCTACTTGACTAGCTCGTTGAATCAAAGATGGTTAAGTTTCCTAGCCATAGACATGAGTTGTCATTTGATTAACGGGATCACATCATTAGAGAATGATGTGATTGACTTGACCCATTCCGTTAGCCAGGGGCGGAGGCAGGAGAAAAAACTAGTGGGGGCAAAGAGGTATACAATTTTTTTCTAGAAACATGTATACGAACTAATAGGTAGATCATTTAAAGGACGAAGCACACAAGGATACTTATAGTGTCGAAGAAGCAAAATCATATAATTTATTATAAGATAATGTCATCACACACATAACTATAATATGTTCAGTGCCAAAATAAAAGTAAACTAACCACTTAAGACAGAATAACTTGAGAAATATGGGTATGTTGTCTTTTAGATGGATCCGGAGTAAGCTTGTCCAGATCAACTATTTCAGCATACTAGCAGTTGTGGATTTTGCAAAATATCTCTCCATTAGCTCTCCTGGCAATGTCAAATAGTTAGATGATACATAAATTGACGTACACCAAGTCAGTATAGTACTATAGTCTATATATTTTAGGGAAACACTTCTAATCAGTAGTCTGATAGGAAACTTTTTTCAGACTTGTCCTGTGCCGTTGATACTTTCCTAATCCCATGGCGTATATTCTAAGCGGACTGCCCAAATTATTGCCCTGAGGAAATCTCGCCTGCCCATCCTAAACACCTCATTACGTCACATGTTCGACCCATCCACCCTACTCGTGTGGCATCACCCGGGCGAGCGCATCCTCGAGCTTGCCGACCTCCCTCGCCGCGACGGCTACCTCCTCCAGCACCGCGATCTGCCTCAGGCCCCAGAACTCTACGACGTCGACAACTGCTCGAGGTAGCTGCTGCAGCAACCCACCCCTGTCTGCTCTGGCAAGCCCTGCTCTCACCACGGATGGCGCCGCCCCCATCGCCAGCCCGGTTCCCCGTCAGATCCTGCCCCTTCACCATTCATCCCACCGCGCTTGTTTGCCGTTTCGTCTCGGCAAAGAAGTTGCACGTGTATACCAGCCATTGTCCCCTTGGCTTGTACTCACCTAAACTAGGGTTTGATTCTTTTTTCACCACTTGATTTGATTCGCATTACTCTGGAATCTAGATGCAATGCTTGGTTTTATTAATTTGCATATCTGTGTTACATCCGATGTGTAATGAATCGGTATTTCATCTACAAAATTTGGTTAATTTCTTATGCAGAAGAAATTAATATGATTCCCAATCTTGCCGAGTAATATTAGTTTTCGATCTGATTTCAAATTTCCATGCTTACATCCAAGTTTAAATCTGTTCTTAACTACTATGTTAGCGCTTCTTAGTTCTGTTGCATCTAAATTGCTATACATATGCTTTTGGACCCTATATATTTTGCTTCCAAATGACAAAAGTAAAAAAATCAATATGTTGATGAGTCAAAAACATCTGCCCCCTTGGTGGCCGAACATTATAGTTTTGCTTCAGTATTAAATTTTCTATGCTTCAATCTGAACCCGTCTGTATAGAATATCTTCTATGTATCTTCTGTATAGCATATTCTAATCCAACCGGCAACGAAAAATTCCAATATGACACTACATTTGCTTCTAAGGTTTTTGCATAAACCTTCCTTGCTTGCTGATACTGAATTCATCATTTTTTTGCCTCTCCTACATCTTTCTCCGTTGTAGGTGCTTTGCTTCTATACAACCATGCTAGATTTTTTTTTAATTGTTGTTGTAACATGATTTCATTTCTTATGTTTCCAGCTGACCCGGGATAATGAAGCATTCGAAACCTTAGTGTATGCTGGAGAGCCCTTATGTGGCATGTTGGTTGAAAGATGTTGTCTTAGGTCTTCGTACTTATTGCGCTTCGAAACTATACTTCATATGCTTCTTTGGTCTAGGTAGAATGCTTCCATACTTCATGCTATTTTTCTTAAAGTGTTGTTTTAATTTTTATCACCATTGTAATATTCCATGCATCTGTATTATGCTACACACGTTTCTTTGGTCTAGGTAGTTTGCTTCCGTAGTTCATGCTTCTACCTTTTTGTGTTTTTTGCCACCATTTAAATTTAAACTAAGCCCCATGTATGGTGTGAAAGATTACTTTTTGTGTAAGCCATGCTTCCTGCTTTCATGTTATGAATATATTCCCCGCAACATATAATTTTCTCTTCATCTCAATTTTATTATGCTTCCATTGCCTATTATGTTTGTTGTGATGGATCAAATTGTTGCTTTGTGTTGTGCAGATGCTTTTGCGCCGAACGATGCCAACCATATATCACTAGTTTCTGAAACGTGTCATATTGTCCTCTCCTCATGATGTTGACGGTGTCGATCTCAAGACGGTGGAGGTGGTGGAGACATGGGCGAACACCGTGATTAAGGCTGCCCTTGAGGACGGCGTTTTCCTAAGTATTCCACCGACTTGACGACGTGGACGCATTGCAGCACACGCTAGAGCGTGTGAGCTCTAGCTCATGCGACCATGAAACCAAGCGATCAATCAGTTCAGACGGCAGCCCTACTGCTCGCTGTCACCACAATGGCGACAACTTTCATGTGGCGATCCTTCGCCTACACATTCCCTACCATGCAGCCACGGCCCAAGACAATGCCCTCGCCTCCTAGATGTCTTAGTCTCTTAGACATGGACCTTGGATAAGATTAACTTTTTTGTTTTAATTGTATTAGGCTTTTACGTGGATGGAAGCAGATTCCTTTTTCTTTAGAAGCAAATTTTCGTTCGTTTGAAAACAATCTAGTTGCTACTGTGGAAACCATTTTATGTTTGAGTGGAATCATATTTAATTGTCGACCATTGATGCAAATTTCCTTCAAGTGGAAGCAAATTTTCTGGTCGCCAGAAACAAACTTGCTTCATTGGAGATACAGATTTAACATTTATAATGGGCACCTATTTCCTAAAGAATTTTTGTTAGACCAAAACTACTTTGGCTATTGTTGAAGCAAAATTATATTGATTTTATGGAAGCACATACGTGGGAGATAAATCGTGTGAAGAAAACAAAAGTATCGATCCTGGAAGGTCTCATAGCTGGAAGCACTAGATCGGAAGCAAATTGGAACAAACTTTGATTGCGTGAAGTCTGAGGGCTCGACGTTTCAGGATTAACATAATCACAGGAGAGAGTTTAGCGAGGGTGCCGTGCATGCTAACAGGAAGCAGTTATTAGGAAGCAATCAAAGAACCATGCACGCACTGGTAGAAAAAGAGACTTCCGTCCAGCCCCATTAGTCGCGAAACTGTAGGAACCGCGACTAATGAAGTCTTTAGTCGCGGTTCGGCAGACGAACCGCGACCAAAGGCTTGGGCCAGGGCGCTCGGTGGCCAGCTGGTGCACGTGAGGGGCTTTAGTCGCGGTTGGCCAGGCCAACCGCGACTAAAGGTGCCCAAAGGCCTTTAGTCGCGGTTGGCCTGCCCAACCGCGACTAAAGCTCCTCCCCTATATATACCAGTTCAGCGCACTCACTTAGCCATTTGGTGCCACTTCTCTTCACAAGGGGGTGTAGGTTTCCTTTTGGTTCCTCTTATGCACACAAGGTGTTTGATGAAATGTCCAACAGCGTGAAACAAACATGATATGAAGTGTTGGAGCCACACTTGAGGTTCCTCCTCGATCGCGGTTAGCAACTTGAACCTTTCATGCATGTGTTTCATTGATAAAATATGCATGTGTGTTGTTCATTGTTTAATTTCTATTGTTTATAGCTAGTTACTTTAACAAATGCATGATGGTTAATTATATATTTTATATTATAATAATGCAGATGAATCGGCAATGGATGTACGGTAACCGACTCTCCCGCGAGTTCACTACGGGTTTGAAAGATTTCCTCGTAGTGGCTAATGCGAACAAGCAGAAGGGTTTTGTTATCTGTCCATGTGTTGACTGTAAGAATCAGAAGGGTTACTCTTCCTCAAGAGAAGTTCACCTGCACCTGCTTCGGCACGGTTTCATGCCAAGCTATAATTGTTGGACCAAGCATGGAGAAAGAGGGGTTATAATGGAAGAAGATGAAGAAGGGGATGATTTCATCGATGAAAGCTATCTTGCTCATTTCGGTGATACTTTCATGGAGGATGCTGAAGGTGAAGGGGAAGGTGAAGGGGAAG
>NC_057797.1:43343030-43343792 GCF_018294505.1 Triticum aestivum
CGTACAGAGAGCTAGCGAAATCGGAGCAGTTCATTCAAATATCGAAAAAATAAGGAAAATGCGGCTAAGAAGGAGTACAATCATATTATGGGGCCAGGAGGGTATCGCCTTTGGGAGCCTAGGTGGGAGAAGATGGAGAACGAGCTGAGGGCACGAGGAATCCGTCCAGGTACGGAGGGATGGGACCCAAGGGCCAAAAGCTGGTGGTACGGGCATGGGGAACGCTGAACCCGGAGACAGGGGAGTGTGTTTACCGGGGCAAAATAATTAAACCCACCCAAGCCCTTATTGACGCAATGAGTGATGCTCAAGAGGGGAAGATCAAGTTCAACAGAGAGAACGACGCGCTGACAAAAGCCCTCGGGAATCCTGAACACGGAGGACGTGTACGAGGCATGGGGCACATTCCGTGGAAAATAGGGTTCCCCCAGAACGATGACCCGTACGGTTACAGAAGCCGGAAGAGAAAGATGGATCGGGAAGCAGATGTTGTGGCGCGGTTGGCATCGGAAATGGATGTGATGAAGAAAACCGTGAGTGTACTAGTAGCCGAACGAGATGCAGCTCGGGCGCAGCATGAAGATCATCCAGCGGATCTCAGAAGCCAGCAGCGGAGAAGCAGTGTGGCTTCCACGGAGGCCCCACCGGCTGGTGCAGATGCACCGACGATCGAAATTACTGCACCGGAGCCTCTGGTGGTCGAAATTACTGCACCGGAGCCTCCTCGCTACCCCGTGGACGATATAAAGGAGATGAAAGAAT
>NC_057797.1:43343802-43344554 GCF_018294505.1 Triticum aestivum
TTCTGAATTTTTTGATATAATATTTGTGTTTTTAACATATTGAATTGAATTAGTTTTATTTTTCTGAATTTTTTGATATATTATTTGTGTTTTTAACATATTGAATTGAATTAGTTTTATTTTTCTGAATTTTTTGATATATTATTTGTATTTTTAACATTTTGAATTGAATTAGTTTTATTTTTCTTAATTTTTTGATATATTATTTGTATTTTTAGAATTTTGAATTGAATTAGTTTTATTTTTCTGAATTTTTTGATATAATATTTGTGTTTTTAACATATTGAATTGAATTAGTTTTATTTTTCTGAATTTTTCGATATATTATTTGTATTTTTAACATTTTGAAAAAGAAAAAGTATTTTAAGAATACCTTTAGTCGCGGTTGGCCTGCCCAACCGCGACTAAAGGTCGTTGCGCGCGGGAACAAAAACCCGCCAAAAAAGCCCTTTAGTCGCGGGTCTCCTCCCCAACCGCGACTAAAGGTTACCTTTTAGTCGCGGGTCGCCTCCCCAACCGCGACTAAACGTACCTTTAGTCGCGGGTCGCCTCCCCAACCGCGACTAAAGGGGGGGGCTATAAATACAAGGGCCCGAACCCCTTCTCGTCTTCTCCGAATCAACACTGCCGCCGTCGCCCTCGCCCTCGACGCCGCCCGCCGTCGCCCTCGCCCTCGACGCCGCCCGCCGTCGCCCGCCGCCCCCTCTCGCCCACGTACGGCGCCCGCCGCCCCCTCTCGCCCTCGTACGCCG
>NC_057797.1:43344564-43355494 GCF_018294505.1 Triticum aestivum
TTCCCCCAGAACGATGACCCGTACGGTTACAGAAGCCGGAAGAGAAAGATGGATCGGGAAGCAGATGTTGTGGCGCGGTTGGCATCGGAAATGGATGTGATGAAGAAAACCGTGAGTGTACTAGTAGCCGAACGAGATGCAGCTCGGGCGCAGCATGAAGATCATCCAGCGGATCTCAGAAGCCAGCAGCGGAGAAGCAGTGTGGCTTCCACGGAGGCCCCACCGGCTGGTGCAGATGCACCGACGATCGAAATTACTGCACCGGAGCCTCTGGTGGTCGAAATTACTGCACCGGAGCCTCCTCGCTACCCCGTGGACGATATAAAGGAGATGAAAGAATGTCATCTGTATTATCCTATCGGGAACATGTCCATGAAGGTAGCCATCGGCAGTGCTTTACCATGTTTACCTGGAGCACTCCACCAGAACAACCCCATTCAAGATGGCTATGCTCGTGTCACGGTGGAGGACATAGTCCAAGGGTTTGAGGACCTGGAGATTGACATTGCTACACCTGAAGGGGAGAAAAGACTTGGAGATGTCAAGCGCCATTTCATTCTATGGCAAAAGAAGTTTATCAAGTTTCCAGGCGAGGCACCAAGGACAACAAGTCCACCACCCTACGGTGGTGGCGGTTCACCTACACCTCCGTCACGTCAGCCGACGCCCCCCAGTCCACAACGTCCGGCGGGTGATCAGACGCCGCCCCCCAGTCCTCGCCCGGCAGGTGATCAGACGCCGCCCCCCAATCCACCTCCGGCAAAGAAGCAGAAGCAGTCCTGGATTATTAACCCGGACCCTTATGTACCTAAGACCACAAAGGTACCGGAGCCATCATTGAAGCCTCTCCCCACAAGGCCTTGGGAACGTAGTGCCGAGGAAACTGCCGCGGCCGCGGCTGCTGATCATGAGAAATGGAAGGCGGACTGCAAGAAGAAAAGAGAGCCCGAGCCCAAGCCAGTATTTTCTGATGAGCAAAAGAAGTGGGCTAAGTCATTTTTGAGCACACCGTCCCAAGCCGCGAAGAATCTGCCTGACGACTATGCACGTGAACTTCGTAGGCAGGCACTCATGTTGAAGGAGAAGAAAGAGCGGGCGGAGAACCAGGAGAACAAAGCCTTGGAGGAGGCCGAGAAAACGGAATTAGAAAGTAAAAAAAGCGGGAAACGAGTTGCCCAGCTCGGGGAATAAAGTAAACAATCGATTGCCCCGCTTATAGTGAAAGCCGCCGGTCCGGATGACCCCGATATCATAGCAGCTGCGGCAGCACATGGATTGACTGTAACGAGTGCCAGAGAACAAGCGGCCAAATTAGGTATTACTCTTCATGAACTGTTAGGCCTTGATGAGGCGCCAGTGAAGGAGGTAGTAATTACATATGTGAAGAATGGGCCTCTCGTCGAGCCTGCGCAGGAAGAGGATCTACCTCCACAAATGAAAGGTCTGCTGAAATGGTACAAGGGTTACATAAAAAATAAAAACGCCAAAGAATATATTTATGCGGAAGTTAGATATGAGCATCACTTCAAACATTACTATGTACAAATTCATCTGAGTGAATTGTTCCAGCTTTTCAATCTGCGCGAGCTCGACAAATCTATCATCAGTTGCTACGTTCTGTAAGTGATTTATTTCTACCCCATCTCGTTCATATTGCCTGCACTATATATATGTCCTAACTATATTGTTGTGTCCGCTATTATACATGCAGAATGAAGATTAAGGAATGCAGAGTAAGGAACATCCATGATGTTGGGTTCATTGACCCACACATCGTTAATGGATATGTGTTGGAGCATCACCCCGCCGACATGGAGGCAGACCTGTGGCAGTTTCTTACAAAGCAGGAACTCAAAAGTGATATTCTATTTCCTTACCATTTTGGGTGAGTGTTTCTGTCTTGAGCACATTCTCTTTTGTTTACTCCATGCATGGTATGTGGCTGGCTAATCGATGAGTTATGCATGACGTATTGTGCATGTATCGTGTCCGCAGGTTCCACTGGATTCTGCTAGTAATTAAAGTTGACACCTCAGAATGTCTCGTCCACGACTCTCTGAATAAGGATCCAAAGCTTTGGGTCGACATGAGAAGAATGCTGCAGAAGTAATTATTTTCATTCATTTGCGCTCTATATCGATCGGCCTATTTCGTTCATTTCCTAATATCAAGTAACTAATAACTCTCTTGTTCATTTAATTTTCTTTGCCTCGTAGGGTTTGGAGACGGTTCGTAGATACAAAGGTCGGTGAATTCAAAAAAGAGCTAGAATTCAAAAGGGCAAAGGCTAAGAATGGTGAGGATATTCAGCCAGCGGGGACCAATCTATGTGCATACTATGTCTGTGAGATGATCCGGAGATACACCTCTGAGCGGGTTCCGAGTGATACCAATGCTCAGAGGAATAACCTCCGGATGATGCTTAGTCCAGAAGCTCGCTTCCGACCACTTCAAGAGGAACTAGCTGGATGGTTCAGGAGGGAAGTCCTCCATCCTAAAGGAGAACACCATTACGAGGACGTAGAACTTTATATGCATTAAATTATGTATGGAAACTTGTTCAAAATTGTATATGGTCATCCGATGATATTGAATATATATTGTATATTCCTCTTGAATTCTTTTTGGTTCTAATTTCAAATTTGTTTGAAATTGTACATTCATATGCATGTATGTAGTACCGTAGAATATGTGAAACTCCTTCAAAATTAAAATAAAGCACAAAAGAAATAAAACAATACAAATTAAACAGAAAACAGGTTTAGGGGGGGGCTAAAACCCTAAACCTGCGGCGGCCTTTAGTCGCGGTTGGCCAGAAGAGCCGCGACTAAAGGTCCTCCGCCCCGACGGCCGCCTGGCGCCCACGTGGACGGGCCTTTAGTCGCGGTTCTTAAGCAACCGCGACTAAAGGGTGGGGCCTTTAGTCGCGCCCGTTCGGTCGCGGTTGCGCAACCGCGACTAATGGCAGTTGCGAACCGCGACCAAAGGCCCTTTTTCCACCAGTGACGGCCTAGTACTAGATCCAACGACCATCTTACATCTCATCCTACGGCTTAGCACTAGTCTGATAGGAAGGAAGAATCAGTAGTCTGATTCCTAGTGCTTCCCTATATTTTACTAGCAGACTGCCCGTGCGTTGCTACGGGCATTAAAAAAATATTGGTTGTGACTATTTTTAACTTTTACTGGTTCCATATGTTAACATAATGCATGTCAAATTTTACATCTATATAAAAGATAGCTAGTAATAGACAATTTTTTTTAAAAAAATCCTTACAATAAGAAAATATAATTTGACTATGTTTACATAGAAAGACTTATCAGATCTGATGCAAAAAATAAAGTAAGTGTTACAGAAGCGCTGATAGCACTTGGATGCCTTTTATGCTTAAGATCGACCGTCTCAGGAATCTGGTCCATTGTTACTATCCATTAATTAAAGACAACACATGGAGGATTTTGAACCCTTCAAACAAATGCTCCAATGTACTACTACAACCAGAAACTTGATTGCATTATGCAATTGCCTAGAAAACTATTACATACAAAATTAGGGACTTAGAACCATACCATTTAGGAACCATGAAACACAAAATATTTGAGCCCTTCCGCATCTGTTATTCATAGCTCACAACATTTTGGACAGACCTCATCTACTTTTCTTGGCTCAAAAGTATCGAGGCCCCTCCGGCTGGGCTCAACTTCTAGGATATTTCTTCTTTGAAGGCCAGGAAAACAGTCATCCGGTATCCAATATGATCGATGGCGATCGCAAATGATACTTATAATTACTTGATGTTTTCATGAACAATATGTAAGTAGTAAAGTATTTATAATCAACATCTTTCATTTACCATCTTCTCATCTCGGGTGCAACTGCAGTAGCTTGATCTAACAATACCCTACTGAAATATAGTCACAGAATGTGCTTTAATTAGAAACACAACAATCAAGTATTACACAATCACATTGAATGTAATAATTTAAGTTCAACAATAATGAATAACATGATATTGTTTAACAATTGGTTTTGCTCTTAGCATGGTAACCATTCCAATGACCATTGCACACAACTTCAACCTTCGGATCTCTAACATTACATAGCCCCATGTAAATTGCATACATGTAATCCTTGTAAATATTTTGCCCAGTAGGCTTTTAACCAACTATTTTTTTATGAAAAGGCCAGTTAAGTGAATGATAACATTGTGAGTTGATTCATGGTAAGATCATGCCAACTTTCACAAGTATATCAGCAAGACAACTCCATCTAGGAGATTCTCTAAGGAGAAAATCATATTCTACACATATAGCAAACCTGCATCATATAGCACTACAAATTAATGCTTGACATTCAATTTGAGTTTATATTTTGTTCCATCCATATACATGGTATATAATGTTGCATTTAAAAATCTAAATTTGTATCATTATGAGCAGCAAATATTGTATCATACTAATTTAAATAAGCCAAAATCAGAGCATGAAATTATGCCGTGGATCATGTTCTGTTGAAGAAAAATAATCCCGAGGTTTATTGATCTGATTCAAGTGAAATAAGGAGGGAACAAATGAATGAATGAATCACGTAATATCTCATTTCTACAAGGGAACCCATCAACCTCCTCACTGGCGTCGAGGAATCCCATTTGGCTATTTCCTCCGCCCCAGGCCTCAACATCTTGCATAACATGTCCTCTATCGCCCTTGATGTCTTCTCCGCCAGCGCCAATGCAAAACCATGTCAACCATGTTTCACTTCACGGCTCATGTATCACAAGTACTATTACTCAACCATGCATATGAGTGAAGTATAGGAATGGATCACTATTACAGTACTATGCACACAACATAATTAGTTTTGCCAAGTGAAAGGGAGGGTTATATCATCCCTATATTCCATTGACAAGACCGCATTGACCACCTCGGGTATGGCTGTTGGGATGATTAACAATGACTCAAAACAGAGAAGGGGGCAGATTTGCATTATTGTATTGTTCACTCTCCTGATTAATTGACATATGAGCTACCATGGCCAATCATATAACCACTCGTCAGAAATCTAGCTAAAAGTGTAAAGGAAGGACTACGCTGAAATCTCATTCCTATGAACACTCCAAACATGTACATAAGTGATCATAAATAAGGTCATGACAACATTGAATTAATGCAATACTCCAGGTATTGTCCAAAGGCCCACTAATTTAGTAGCAGCCCGTTCATGGATTTCCCAAACCTGGCCCTTTCTAGAAATTAACATAGATATTGAAGAGAATCTAGTTGTTGCAATCGGTTTAAGCAATATCATAGCTATGTGGAGGTCATTGGCAGCCCTGACGCCCCTGCCGGAGTTCAGTGAAGCCCTTGAGCTCCTCCTCCAAAATACCACAAAATATACCAACTTTGAAGATTACCCTTTCTATAGGCATAACTAAGTTTTGACTTACATAGATCTGAACCTGCACAATTCCAAATAAAATCAATGCTTGGGAGATGACTTACCTTCTATATGACTCTGGTAGTTGTCATTGAGCCTTTCACTACTGATGATGGGATGAGTTGCCTTTTTGTGAGGTGTGTCCCAATTTAAGTTTTGTTCAGAATTGCATGCTAAGTAGATCATAGAAACAAAATATGTAGTTCTGAATCCTACAATCTTAAGGAAAGTTATTTCGAAGTAATGGACTATATACACAAACTCCAAATCTCTAAGAAATTCCTGTCAGTAAAAGATGCCCTTACACTGTTGGACACTATATCCTTCAAAAACACTACAGTTCTGTGCTAAAAAAAACTACAAGTCTTCTTGTACAACAGCAACTCTACGTTTTCCTTGTTCACCATATACCCATGCAAGAACTCCGCAAGGTACGCATCCACCTCCCTCTCCAGCAAGAACTTGACCGACTGCCTCTCCTCAGACTTCCTGCACCTCAAGGCCATATCGGAAAGTATAGAGAAACCACATACAACCAGAGTACATGAGTTTATATTTTGTTCCATCCACACACATGGTATATAATATTGCATTTTAAAATCTAAACTACTATAATTATTAGTAGCAAATATTGCATCATACTAAATTAAATAAGCCAAACTCAGAGCATGAAATTATGCCCTGGGTCATGTTCTACTGAAGAAGAAAAACCCGAGGTTTATAGATCTGATTCAAGTGGAATAAGGAGGGATCAAACGAATGAATGAATCACACAACATCTCATTGCTACAATGGAACCCATCGGCCCACTTCTCGCTGGCGCCGAGGAACCCCATTTGGCTATTTCCTCCACCCCGCCCTCAACATCTTCTAAAACATGTCCTCTACCGCCCTTGACCTCTTCTCCGCCAGCGCCGTCGCAAAGCCATGTCAACCATGTTTCACTTTACACATCACGTATCACAAGTACTACTACTCAACCATGCATATTAGTGAAGTATAGAAATGGATCTCTATTACAGTAATATCTACACAACATACTTAGTTTTGCCGAGTAACACTTGTATATTTGAATTTTTGAGGGTATTGCAAATCACTAAAAACTGTGTCAGAAGCTATTAATCAATATTTTGTCTACAGTAGACCTACATACCATCTGGAGAACTCTCCACGTGGCTGAATTTTTTGATTGGGTATACATTGTCATGGCTGACAATCTCCCACGGGCTAAAGTTCTCAAAAGTGTTAAACATCATAGTTATTATGGATTTTCTAGATAAAAAAGACTGTAAGATTGCCATGGCTGACAATCTTCCACAAGCTAAAGCTCTCAAAAGTGTTAAACATCATAGTTATTATGGATTTTCTAGATAAAAAAGATCGTAAGATTGTCATGGCTGACAATCTCCCACAGGCTAAAGCTCTCAAAGTGTTAAACATCATAGTTATTATGAATTTTCTAGATAAAGGACAATGTATGCAAGTCCAAACTTGTAGACCCTAATGATCTGCTCACAGTGATATAGTAAACAACTGATTTCCAGTTCTTCTTTACCAACAATCTGCAACCAACCCGTGTATTTAGTTATAAAATTATTTCTAGAAATATTCATACTAATTCGCTGAGTTCTGAGACACGCAAAAGATACTTTCAACAGAGTTGCAATTAATCAAGATAAATTTATGGCTTCAGATCTAATACTATAGTGGTTCTCTCGCATCGTGCATGTTGTAAGATTTTTTTTGTTTAGTTAAATAGTGGATAAAAAATCTAAGCCACCCAACCAAATTTGTAAACCGCTTCTACAAAATCGAAACAAAACTTAGTACTTCAATTAGACAATTTCACAATCAAACAAAGCATCAATTAAATAGTGTTAGTCCCAAGTGTATGAATCACTTACAACAAAGCTTGCTAACCCGTCCAGCTACATCATCAATCTCGTATCCAAACTTCTTCGTGGCCTCTGTGTAGCCGCTGGTGATGTCGAGGTTGCCCAATGTTGTCGGTTAGAATGCGGGCCTACAGGTAATCCATGAACAGGTTGTAGTTCTGCTTGGAATCAATCTTTGGTAAGTGTCAATCCATCTAGTATAAGAGTGTTCTAAACTCATTTATCAAATACCATGCTCTAAACAAACTCATGTGAGAAAATGAATCTAGGAAGTGTAAATTAGTAGCAGTAAGAATTGTAAGAAGCCCTCAACTCAAACTATAATATAGCTAAAATAATAATTAATTAAACAGTTGTGATACATATGAATTAAACAACCACTTGATGAAAGATTCAATAGTTGGAACAATACAATTTTCTTTATATGGACATATATTAAAGAAAATTTAGGCATTTATAGTTGGAACACCATATCTCATTACTTCTGCTGCCACGCCGTTCTCCCTGTCAAATTAATATGTGATTGCATCAGAACATAGCAAATATCTTGATCAACTCCTAACAGGATTCAAGTCAACATTGAAATCTGCAGGAAGATCGTGGATCAGCAATGTAAGAAAGGAAATAATCATAAAAATAATAATCAAGATGTTGTAATCCCTTGATGTATACGCATGGCGATTACATAATAGTGTAAAAAACAGATTGGAACAATACAAACAGAACTGAAAGTTTCCTGTTAAGTTAGGAAATCAGAAGCATTGTTCAGCTTGCTAAAATCATGCTTCATTTAACAACATGAGGGCTCAAACTAAGTTCATGTGGCTTTTGTTCAAGAGTGGTCATGAATTGTTCAGCAAAACAAAAAGAAGTGCATGCTATTTTACTAGACAACACGACCGCAAGCGCATAGAACACACACACGCTCAGTAATGACAGCAAGCGTACAGTGGCAGGGGCACACCACACACATGCGAAGCAGCAATAGTAACAAGTGCACATCAGCAAGCAAGCATGCATGCTAGCGGCTACAAAAAGCTATACGGCCGCTTGTCTCCCTCAACCTCACCGGCAACCAAATTGACCTCGTCACCTCATGCCCACCCTGTCTCTCCCGCTCTCCCTTCCATCCAACACCGTCCAGCCTTCCACCTGTCGTTCTCGTATTACTCCGGACCGAGACCATCCCGTCTATCTTTGATCAACCTCCTTCCTCTCGTCTCCTCTCTCTAATCCCCGATGCCACCGACCTTTTTAGCATATCAGGGCAGAGCAAGGCATTGAGGGATGGTCCAAAACTGTCCTCCAAGGGATCAAGGTCAGGTCGGCCCCTCTGATGTGACGGCGGTGATGGGTGGAGAAGGGAGACGGTCGACGGCCCGAGAGACGGGGACCGAGAGGAGTGGATTTTCGTGCGGGGGTGGAGTATTTTTGTGCGTGCGTAGGGGGGAGTGGAGATAAAAACGACAAATAAACCATACGAAAGTGGGATACAGAAAAAACCGGGGAGGTTATCCCACCAAGCGAGATGTTAGGAGTAGAGATCCTTATGGTTTTACACTAGCATGAAGCCATAAACCACAAAAAAAAAACCCGACATGTTTCTTTTACTAAAAGGAAAACTTAAGTCAGCACATAGCAAGTTATGGTAAGTGTACTTCATATCCAAGTGGTTTGAGTTAGCTTGATTAGTCAGATGAACATGCTCTAGGCTAGGAGGACATTAGCTAAGAAACTTAATATTAGCAAAGAAAAGATGGATAATCTTACCTGGACTTCTTGCCATGACGACGCCTTGACAGAGAGCACAACAAAGAGTACTACATCAAAAGAGTACTTAATATTAGCGAAGAAAAGATGGATAATCTTACCTGGTTATGTAGTATACTACATCAAACAATGATCACATTCTTTAAAGAAAAATATGTAGTATACTACATCAAACTGCATGAAAATCCCAATCAATATGAGGCAATGTGGTGTGTAAATGAGTGCAGAAACAAGAGTATATTCATTTATATAAAAATAAAATAAATATGCTCTATGAAAATGACTCACACTTGATCTATTATATGGACTTCTGCGCAACATGCTTTATATGAGTCCCCTACTGAATGACTTAAATAAATATACTATAAAAATTTCACATGTGTCATGAATAGCTCACGAGAACTCGGTACAAGTTAATGCATTACAAGTGCTTAGAATGCACCCAAAAATATAGTCGATAGAGGAGCAACAACAGACTTGTTTATCAGTGTCTGCATATTGCGATCCTGTTATGAAAAAACATCATCTGACATACAACTTTTGGTGAAACATCATATATTACAACTTACAACAAGGAGCTGTAATTTTTTTCTTTTAGTTTTGCGGGGAAGAAGGAACTGTAACTTAAAGAGCATGTCAACGTAGCTACCTAGAAATGCTTTGAATCCATGATTCAGCGCAGTCATCTCATAGATGCAGCAACCTGAAAATTGTAGATGTTTAGCCAAGAGAATAATGCGAGCAACACATGCAACGGAATGTTAATTAGATTTGAATACTTGCCTAGCAACCATATGTTGGACTTGGAGCCATATGGAATGTCAGCAAGAAGTTTAGAGAACATGTAACTGGTTCCTAGAACCCCAGAAGAGACATAATGTATCAAATCATAAGCAACTTAATTAGAACATCTACCTATGGGTTGAGCAAGAACAACTTAATTAAGGGCTCTAATAAATCATCAGAAGTCGATACTTTGGGCAGCCCAAAATCACATGTTTCAGACAATATATTTGGAACACAAGATAATCCCGTTAGTTATTTCAACTATTCACAGTGCAATTATTTTTCAAGTATTTTTCCTACCTGGTTTTAGTAGAGCATACTTACCAATCCATATATTTTGGTCATTGGCAAGAAATATATCCGAACAGTGAAAAAAATACAATGTGTGGTGAGTAATTAGCTAGGATTAACTAAACTATGAATTAAGATAAGGCTGCTACTGTTATCACAAGTTCAACAACTACAAATGCAAAGACGGACTCACTCAATTTATTAGCGATCCGAGCCATCCAACTAAACTGAAGAAGTCGGGTAAGTAGAAGCAGCCAGGCTACTTTTCCTCGGGTTCTGAAACTGCTGCATGTGCAATACTATATCATAGAAACCAGTGAAATTTCGTGAACTCGGGATGGATCATGAGATGCTTACCGTTTTTATCCAGGTGCCAGAACCTGAACGCATGGGTGGCGGCGCCGCTGCTATACGAAACATCAGGCGCATACGAGCCAAAGGGGTTGTCCGCGACGCCATCAGGGGACGTCGTGCGACCCTTCTCACTGCAAGGGTGGAATACGGAGGCACCGCCGCTGCTGATAGGTCAGCGGTGGAGGGCAATGGGAAAGATGGGGTTGGACGGGATTGGGAACATCGATCTGGTGGTGTGCAGAGGAGAGGCACTTCCAGACCTGGCCGACACTACTCTTGTTCCCGGCAGAGCGGGAGATGAGTAGGCCGCCACCGATCCCGTTTCCAGCCTCTTTAGATTTGCCCTCGCACAACCGATCACGACCGCCTCTCGTTCCCGGTGGCACCATGGAGACTG
>NC_057797.1:43355844-43381897 GCF_018294505.1 Triticum aestivum
GAAGAACCGTGATAGAGGAGAGCCGGAGGTGGAGGGAGGAGAACGGCCGGCTGCGGCACACTGGGCATGGAGGCGGCGGCGTGGAACCCTAAGGGGACAAGAGGGATGAGAAAGATCGAGGGTGAGACCGTGAGAAGATGGAGCGTGGGGTGGAGTATCGGCTTTGCGGCACCGGGAATGAGACGAAAAAAACCAGCGGAAAAAACCCAGCGAAAGTGGTGGGACAAAAAAAATCATGGTAGGTGGGACGAAAATAAACCCGGAACAAAGACTAGCAACTGAGACATTAGGAGTAGAGATTATTATTATTAGAGAATTAGAGATTAGAGATTAGAGATTAGAGATTATTTGTTTCCTGAAAATCTATTATTTGTTTCCTAAAGCAAATTGCATTAATGAGAGAGATTCGTTAATTTGGCTAAGGTAGGAAACAATCTGTTATTTGTTTGCTAAAGCAAATTGCATTAATGGGAGAGATTCGTGATTTGGCTAAGGTAGGAAAGAATCTATTATTTGTTTCCTAAAGCAAATTGCATTAATGAGAGAGATCCGTTGATTTGGCCAAGGTAGGAAAGAATCTATTATTTGTTTGCTAAAGCAAATTGCATTAATGGGAGAGATCCGTTGATTTGGCTAAGGTAGGAAAAAATCTATTATTTGTTTCCTAAAGCAAATTGCATTAATGAGAGAGATTCGTTGATTTGGCTAAGGTCGGAAAGTTAGATCCGTGATCTTTTATCATTAGGAAAGTGTTGAAAATAAACCGTACCGGACTACCAACTCCTCCATTAGATTTTTTTTCGCCGGTTAATTTTCGTAGGTTTTTTTCGCTGGATTGTCTAGGGTGCGATCGGATGTTAGGCCCTGGAGTGCGTGGAGCGGGTGGGGGCTTCGGTACGCGGTTTTTTCGGTTCGTGACGGCTCAGTGTGAGATGAGACGAGGTACCAAAAAAAACCATGAAAAATGGGACAAAAAAACCTGGAAGCGAGACTACCAACTGCTCCATTAGGAGTAGAGATTCTACTCCGAGCAGAACTGAACCTAGGGTTTGAGGAGTGGTTAAATTTATTCATACGAAATGGTTATATGAAGCTAGATTGAGTCAACCTAATTATCAACTTGTACCTTTAAACATGGAATCAGAATAGACTAATACTTTGAAAATTAGAAGGAAAAGATCAGAACTGAACCTAATGAGTGGCGCGCGTCCTTTTTAGTTTTTCTCCTTAGGGACGGCAACCCGGCCGGCCGGTCGGCGACTCGGCATGTACGTGCAGACCTGCAGATTGAGGCTGATAGTTGGAGCCCGGCAGCGGCGGCGGCAGTTTCGTTTTGTTTCGGCGGTCGTGCGAGAAGCCAGGCGACGGACTAACGATATGGTTTTCTTTTTGTTTGACGAACGCGTACGCTTCTAGCGATTGAGCCTGCCTTTTGTTTTTTTGAGATGCAGCGATTGAGCCTACTCGTGTACATTCTCTCAATCTCTCTATGATGGGCTTCTCCGTTGTTGTCTTTTTCCCACACAAGAGAAGATGGGCTGGGCTTTATATAACAGAACAATAGAGAAGTAGCCAGGCCAGTGGGGGCAAACATCCTGGGCTGAGCGGGGGCAAAGCCACATATCTGAATTCAGGTATAAGTGGCCTAAAAATCGAGTGGGGGCATTCACCCCACGACCCTGTACCCTGTACGTGTGTTCGCCCCTGTCGTTAGCTTAGCACGATGATCGTTTAGTTTGATGCTACTGCTTTCTTCATGACTTATACATGTTTCTCTGTCTATGAGATTATGCAACTCCCGAATACCAGAGGAACACTTTGTGTGCTACCAAACGTCACAACATAAATGAGTGATTATAAAGGTGCTCTACAGGTGTCTCCGGTGGTACTTGTTGAGTTGGCATAGATCGAGATTAGGATTTGTCACTCCGATTGTCGGAGAGGTATCTCTGGGTCCTCTCGGTAATGCACATCACTATAAGCCTTGCAAGCAATGTGACTAGTGAGTTAGTTGCGGGATGATGCATTATGGAACGAGTAAAGAGACTTGCCAGTAACGAGATTGAACTAGGTATTGAGATACCGACGATCGAATCTCGGCCAAGTAACATACCGATGACAAAGGGAACAACGTATACCATTATGCGGTTTGACCGATAAAGATCTTCGTAGAATATGTAGGAGACAATATGAGCATCCAAGTTCCGCTATTGGTTATTGACCGGAGATGAGTCTTGGTCATGTCTACATAGTTCTCCAACCCGTATGGTCCGCACGCTTAACGTTCGGTGACGATCGGTATTATGAGTTTATGTGTTTTGATGTATCGAAGGTTGTTCGGAGTCCCGGATGAGATCAGGAACATGACGAGGAGTCTCGAAATGTTTGAGACGTAAAGATCGATATATTGGAAGGCTATATTCAAACATCAGAAAGGTTCTGAGTGGTTTGGGTATTTATCGGAGTACCGGAGAGTTACTGAAATCACTAATTAAGGAGTACTCGTTGCAAAGAACACTCCACTTTCCCAGGTTGCGACAAGTGTCGCACATGCAGCGCGCCACTTGTCACAACCTGGGAGTTTTCCCTTTTTCGTAGATCCGTTTATTCAAAATGTTTTATCTCTTAAACCATGCGTCCAAATCTCGAACCGTTTTCACCATTGGATTCCTCGCGTCGAGATCTTCACAACTAGATCCCATGTTGATAGGTTTTGACGAACTTTTTTTCACGAAAAAACCGGACGAAAAAACCGGGCAAAAAACCGAACCGGGAGCACGGTTTTTTTCCCATTTCGAAAAAGGCACGCCCGTGCCTCTCGCTTCGCAAAACCACAACCGTGCCTCTGGTGGAAGCAAAACCGTGACTCTCGTGTAAGGAGAAAAACAGAAAACACGTTTTTTTCCGTTTCCGAGAGGAACGGCCGTGACTCTCGCGAAAGCACAACCGTGCCTCTCGCGAAAGCAAAACCATGACTCTCACTAAAGAAAAAAAACAAAAAATGCGTATTTTTTCCCTTTCCGAGAGGCACGGCTGTGACTTTCGCGTAAGCACAACCGTGCCTCTCTTAGAAGCAAAAACGTGACTCTCATGAACAAAAAAAACAGAAAACGCGTTTTGTTTTTCCCTTTCCGAGAGGCACGGCTGTGACTCTCGCGAAAGCACAACCGTGCCTCTCGTGAAAGCAAAACCGTGACTCTCGCGAAAGAAAAAAAACAGAAAACGCATTTTTTCGTTTCCGAGAGGCACGGCCGTGACTCTCGCTAAAGCACAACTGTGCCTCTCACGGAAATAAAACTGTGACTTTCACGAAAGAAAAAAAAAGAAAACATGTTTTTTCGCGAAAAAAATTTCGAATTTTTTTTGATCGAAAAGCTAAGAAAGACCGGAGGAAAACCAAAACGTCGAAAAAACCTGGAAAAAACCGTTTAAAAAGCCAAAAACGCGTGCGGAAAAATAAAAAAACAAAATTCAAAGGGAGCGTCCAGAGCGCGACACGTGGCGAATGACTGAGAGCGCGCCAAGTGGCGCTGACCGTTGCGAGGCTCCCGAAGAAGCGCTTGTTAACTAGTTGCTCCCGAGAGTTACGGGAATTCACCAGGGAGTATATGGGCCTTATTGGGCTTTAGGGGAAAGAGAGAGGGGAGGCTGCGCGCCCCCCAAGGCCTAGTCCGAATTGGACTAGGGGGAGGGGCGGCGTCCCCTCCTTACTTCTCTTCTCTTTTCCCTTTCCTTCTCTCCTACTCCTACTACATGGAAGGAGGGAATCCTACTCCCAGTAGGAGTAGGACTCCCCAGGGCGCGCCATAGTAGAGGGCCGGACCTCCCCCTCCTCCACTCCTTTATATACGGGGGAGGGGGGCACCCCATGGACACACAAGTTGATCAGTTGATCTTTTAGCCGTGTGCGGTGCCTCCCTCCACCATAATCCACCTCGGTCATATCGTAGCGGTGCTTAGGCGAAGCCCTGCGTCGGTAGCATCATCATCACCGTCATCACGCTGTGATGCTGACGGAACTCTCCCTCGAAGCTCTGCTGGATTAGAGTTCATGGGACGTCACCGAGCTGAACGTGTGCTGAACTCGGAGGTGCCTTACGTTCGGTACTTGGATCGGTCGGATCGTGAAGACGTACGACTACGTCAACCGCGTTCTCATAATGCTTCCGCTTATGGTCTATGAGGGTACGTGGACGACACTCTCCCCTATCATTGCTATGCATCACCATGATCTTGCGTGTGCGTAGGAAAATTTTGAAATTACTGCGTTCCCCCACACTAAAGTCCATGAAGGCCCATTAACCCCCGAGGGGTTCCGATAACCCCCCGGTACTCCGGAAAATGCCCGAACCTATCCGGAACCTTTCCGGTGTCCAAACACAACCTTCCAGTATATCAATCTTCATGTCTCGACCATTTCAAGACTCCTCGTCATGTCCGTAATTACATCCGGGACTCCAAACTACCTTTGGTTCATCAAATCACATAAACTCACAATACCGATCGTCATCGAATGTTAAGCGTGCGGACACTATGGGTTCGAGAACTATGTAGACATGACCGAGATTTATCTCTAGTCAAATAACCAATAGCGGAACCTGGATGCTCATATTGGCTCCCACATATTCTACGAAGATCTTTATCGGTCAAACCGCATAACAACATACGTTGTTCCCTTTGTCATCGGTATGTTACTTGCCCGAGATTCGATCGTCGGTATCACTATACCTAGTTCAATCTTGTTATTGGCAAGTCTCTTTACTCGTTCCATAAAGCATCATCCCGCAACTAACCCATTAGTCACATTGCTTGAAGGCTTATAGTGATGTGCATTACCAAGAGGGCCCAGAGATACCTCTCCGACAATCGGAGTGACAAATCCTAATCTCGATCTATGCCAACTCAACAAACACCATCAGGGAGACCTGTAGAGCATATTTATAATCACTCAGTTACGTTGTGACGTTTGATAGCACACTAAGGGCCCGTTCGGAAGCTCTCCTGCTCCACGCTTCTCCCGAAGTGGGCGGGGAGCTGGCCCGAACGCCGCAGATCCACGAAGCCCGCTCCGCGGAGCAATTCCCCCCGCAGTGCAATTTTCAGGAGCTACGCCAGCCCAGCTTCGCAAAAACCAGGAGCGGAAGTTGCTCGTTATTACATTCCAATGCCCTTCCGAAGTGCCACAGTAGCGAACCGTTTCGCAACCCACGAGACCGATGCCCGCGCCTCTCCTTCTCCCAACCCTAGCCGCCGCGCCACCGCTAGTCTTCCGCTGCCCTCCTGCATATCCGCCGCATCCCGCAGGAACCCGTCCATAGCCGCTCACAGTCGCTGCCCGGCCATCCCCGCGCAATCATCTCCCGTGTCTGCCATCATCACTCTCTCCGCTGGTCGCCGCCGGCAGCCATACGAGCTAGTCCGTCCCGCCTCCCACAAGATGCGTACCAGAGAAGCCCTTCCCGGGTCTGTCCTAGCTTCGCCGCCGCCTCCCTCTCTTGCCCCGCTGCCTTCCATCATTCCCGACGTGCCTGCCTGCTCGCAGACCCTAGGAGGAGCTGGCCCAACATCCCGAACGGTCTCAACTCCACACGAGAAGCTTGAAGCGGGTGCACGGAGGCGGAGATGCGGATTTGAAGAAGCTGGACAACTTTCGAACGGGGCCTAAGTGTTCCTCTGGTATTCGGGAGTTGCATAATCTCATAGTCATAGGAACATGTATAAGTCATGAAGAAAGCAATATCAACAAACTAAACGATCATCGTGCTAAGCTAACGGATGGGTCTTGTCAATCACATCATTCTCTAATGATGTGATCCCATTCATCAAATGACAACTCTTGTCTATGGCTACGAAACTTAACCATCTTTGATTAATGAGCTAGTCAAGTAGAGGCATACTAGTGACACTCTGTTTGTCTATGTATTCACACATGTACTAAGTTTCTGGTTAATACAATTCTATCATGAATACTAAACATTTATCATGATATAAGGAAATATAAGTAACAACTTCATTATTGCCTCTAGGGAATATTTCCTTCAGTCTCCCACTTGCACTAGAGTCAATAATCTAGATTACATAGTAATGATTCTAACACCCACGGAGTCTTGGTGCTTGTCGGTGTCAAAACCGGCGAATCTCGGGTAGGGGGTCCCGAACTGTGCGTCTAAGGCGGATGGTAACAGGAGGCAAGGGACAGGATGTTTTACCCAGGTTCGGGCCCTCTTGATGGAGGTAAAACCCTACATCCTGCTTGATTGATATTGATGATATGGGTAGTACAAGAGTAGATCTACCACGAGATCAAGGAGGCTAAACCCTAGAAGCTAGCCTATGGTGTGATTGTTGTATATATTGTATATCTATCGACTAGCCTGGCCTCGGTTTATATAATGCACCGGAGGCCTAGGATAACAAGAGTCCTAGCCAAATACGCCGGTGGGGAGAAGTCCTTGTCTTGATCGCCAAGTCTTGTGGAATCTTCCTTGTATGCGGCAGCCGTCCGAACTGGCCCATGAGTATACGGCCACGGGGGTCCTCGGCCCAATCTAATAGATCGGGAGACGACGTGGTGAGTACCCCCTAGTCCAGGAGACCGTTAGTAGCCCCCTGAACCGGTCTTCAAGTTAGGGACGCTCCTCGATTCTTCCGAACTGTTCTTCATCTTCGGTCGTCGGTCTTGAAAACTGGTTCAACAAATCTTCTCATCTTCGATCTTGAGGATCGCCGAAATTCATTTACGAGTTTACACGTCGGGTATCCGAGGAGCCCCTTTAAGTTTCCGGCCTTTATCAATGCCTTGTTTATTTTAATGCCACACCTCGGGTTTGAAGTTGTTCCCGGGAGGCAGGGTCCTCTTGCGTCCGAGCTCCAACGTCGGACTGCATTCGAGGTATCTTTTGCAGCCGAGCACCAACGCCGGACCGCTTCCCAGCTCTAGCGTCGGAATGTATCCGAGCTCCAACGCCGGACTATGTATCCGAGCTCCAACGCCGGACTGTATATCCGAGCTCCAATGCCAAAATATATCCGAGCTCCAATGCCGGACTGTGTCCAGGCTCCAATGCCGGACTATATCCGAGGTGTCATATCACCTTGGTTCAAAAAATTTGAAGGAGTTTAGCCGAGCTTAATGCCGGAAATGCCCTCTATGGAGCCAGCCACTAGCGCCCGAGCTTTATGCCGGACTGCTTCCGAGGTGGTGCACCACCCCGACTATGGGCCGTTTTTTGTCAATATTCTTTTATTGGTGCAATTTATTCTCTGCCGAGATATATAGCCAGTAGCCCTCAAGGTGTGTATCGGTCTAAAACCCGAGATGCACATGAAGGATGACATAAGACCGCTGATCCCAGTATCCGTTGAGACTCAGGTTGATTTGCAAAATCAGCCTGAGGATCAAGTCCTAGCTTGGCAGAATACTTCGGGACACAAAAGCGGCGTGCTCAGTCCTCAAGACTCAGGTTGGGTGCGGCCGACCAACCCGAGGATCAAAATCTCCTCGGAAACTATATTGCACATAAAATTTTCTGCATTGGACAAGCAATGCAGTAGCCCCCGAGACACTGGTCGGGTGGCAACACCAGATCAGGGGATCGATGTGCCCCTTTAATATTTGTAAATAATAAGCCCGAAGCCCAGTAGCCCCCGAGCCTTAATGCGGGCACGGGTGGCCGAATTAAGGATCAATATCCATAGTAAAATCACAAATTATGTGTAATGACTCTATGTATCCAAGTACTTTACGTCATTAATGCTCGGATCCGCATTGTACAAAACTTTGTTGACCGACCATCGGCTTCCACCTCCTTGGCCAGTAGCCGAGGAGTGTTTGTCCTACTTTATAAAGCCTTTATGAGGGCAAAGACTTACGACAAATAAGGCAATCTGGCCACACAGTTGTATAAACAAAGGTACGCAGATAGATATGTTATATTACTGTTTAACAGAAGAAATGTATTCCAAAGAAAATAGTCCCGCTATCGGTTCCTTTCTTTGGGTTGTCATGCTAAGCATGATCATTAAACCTCAGCTCTAATGTAAGAGCAAAATATCGAGGATTTAGTTTGGTAGGCCAGTTAATAGCCCCCGGTAGTGTTCGGCGACAGTCAGGGTCAAGCCGTAAACACATCGGCCAATGTTATGGACGGCCCGTCATTTAACATAGTCATCGGATCGCTGACCAGTTTACGCTTATTGTGACAGTCAGTTTTCGGCTTTCTCTACTGAGGTGCTTAACCATGTGAGCTGGAAGCACAATCGCAGTGGTTCTCCCTTTGCACGCCTAGCCGAACAAAACGGAATGTAGGAAGCAAGTGCAGGAGCCGGGCAACCCAACTATTGACCGAAGACACAATTCAAAACCGATGCATATATAGCAATATCTGAGAATGTTTTTGCCGAATCCCTAAAGGTGTCCGGCGTTGCACTGCGAGACTAATGCTGGAAAAGCACAAATAGTTTAAAAGTGCCAAAAAGCTTGGAAACCCAAGAAATGTCAGTAAAAACATGACGTCCGAACAAGATCAATTGTTCGGTGCCAATCCGAAAATTGGTCTTAGAAAAAAGAAGTGCTTCTGTCGTCCTTAAACATGACACATCCTATCTCAAGACTTCGAGTGAGTCAGCCTACGGCTTCAACCTCCTATCGCGAGGGCGGAGTACTTCTCATTAGGCCAGTTTAGCAAACTAAACTCTAGCGGCTTTGAGAGAGAAATTAGGCTCCCCGGCTAGTGACCGCACACTCGCGTCGAAAAGGAGTGATAAATAATAATAATAGAACTTTGCAACGACTAAGAAGAAGAACACTTATTATAAAACGGCTCAAATAAACTTAAGAGCCCCCAAGTGACTTGGGTAGAAAAATGATTGCATGTACCGAAGTACTTATATCATATCTATGTTCAACCGAACTTTAAACGCGTCTTAACCGACCGTCGGCTTCTCCCTCTTCGGTTAAGGACCGAAAAGTGTTATGTACTCCATCGGTCGAGAATATCGATGGTGTTTCCAATAACCAGGCAATCAGGCCATAAGGCTGTAATAGACAAAGCGCGCTCAGGGAACTTATGCTATATTACTGCGAAGAGTAAGAAGCATCTTCGAAGAAAATAGTACCCCCACCGATACCTTTCTTCGGTGCTCATTGTTATTATGAGACTTGTGCAATAGATTTTTTGTACTCATGAGTTCCGTTGTGTGCCGACCATCATTGAATAACTATAAGAGCGCTAGCTTTCGACTTCACCCAGTCTGAGGTCCGGCTCGGGTGACCCGATCGTGACAATGCAGAGGTGCTCTCTTTACTCCCTAGCCGAACAATCGGGAACGTAGGGGTAAACACAGGAGCGAGGCAACCCAGCTTGCAAATCGCTTAAGTCAATATGGTGCATATTGTGGCGTAATACACGAACAAGGAACGAAGCCGTACAAGTATAATCATATGCAACAGGAAAAGCTTCATAAAGGAAGCCCCCAAGTAAACGGGGTATTTGAATTTATGCGTCACAAACAAAGTTTGGACAAGGAAATTTTTTAGAAGCAACTTTTTTCCAAAAAAGTATAATGCTTGGTCGAACCGAACGCAAGTTAGAAATTAAAGCTTTGAGCATGAAAGCGACTTAGCTGGTTAATGTGTTCAGTATTGATGATGCGGTCCGAGCTTGATGCGGGGCAAGGTTCCATCACCCAAGCTGGTCCCGAGGTGGCGAAGCGGAGATCTCGACACGCCGAAGTGGTGACATAGCACGGTCAATGAAGACCTGCAGAGTGACGCCGAAGTCCCCAGATCATTTTCCTGTGCACAAAAAATAGTGCAAACCAGAGATAATAGTAATAATGATAATTAAAAAAAATGTTGCATAATAAATAATTTATGCAAAGTGAGGAATAGAAGAAATATGGCCTAGCGACGAAGTCAATGTCGAAGTCAGTGTCGATGCAGGGCGTCGGCATGATGTAGTAAAGGCGTGGCAAAGCCTGAATTCACAGGTCAGTCCGAGCTCCGGATGCGGCGTTCGCCGGACTATGTACGAAAACTGATCGAACCACCACGCGACCGTCGTTAATGCGGTCACCATTTGATAGACCTATGTACATATCATGGACAAACCAGAGTAATAATTCCTTGGGAAAAATGAACCCAAATAAGCAAAAAATACTGGGATTAACGGCACCTGGTTTATTTGTTGTAGAAATCCGAAGGAAGGTGATTCTCAAAATTGGGACTCGCTCCGCACACCCATTGCCTGATGGGCGATAAAACGACGGCATGGCAATGCTGGTGAAGGTTGGCTCACCGAGGCAAAGCCCTTAGCCCAGCTAACGTGACGGAGCTGGTCGGCTAGTGACGCCGAAGTGTCCGGAGTAGGTTGATGAAGAGATGACGAAGCCCCCAGTCCAGCCGAGATGTCAGCCGATGAGTCGAAGTAGGTCGGCGTGATGGACGCCAGCTTGAAGAAGCAATAGTGCGGCCCTATCGATGCAGGTCGTGACGTGGTCGATGCCGGCTTGATGAAGCGACCGTGCGGCGCTGCCGGTATGCCCGCTCCGTGTAATCCGTGGGGCGGCGATGTTGGTGATGATTTATTCTTTGCGATGCCGAACTATTGTTCAACTTTCCGAGGTGATGATCCGAAGAAGTTGAGCTCGGCTCAATAAAGTGACGACGTGTCTAGCGCAGGTCGGCCGCCGTGGAGCAATATTGCCGGACTGGTTTGACACCAGCATGGTGTTGAAGATCATGTTCAAAAGACCTTAAAGTTAGTGGGGCGTGTTCGGGAACAAAACACAATACCCCATACAAAACTTCCTTCAAAAGGGATGTCCGAAATCCCGTTCATAAAAAAGATAAACTCGGGTCGGATTCGTTTTCGCGCAGGAAATAGATCCGAAAAGTGATGCACTAATCGGAAGGTTCACGGAGTTTGGACGGTCGGATCGAGCTGAAATTTTGAGAGGTGGTAGATATATGAATTCCGCAGTCTATCAACGGTTGGATCTTCCAAAGGACGTCCGAGCTAGAACAAATTCCCATCCAGATTTGACAGGGCTCCGGTATATCGTGGATTGCCAGAGATTCCTCAATCGGAACTCGACGAAATTTTCCAGGGTTGTTATAGACCCAATTCCGCACAATTCCACCAAAGCGATCGTCAAAGCGATACTCGAGGAGGTGGTGGAGGCAGATACGAGTCCGCTGTCCAAAAAAACAGCACGGTCGCTTGAGGGCAATGTTGACGTTGAGCCCCCGAGCTCCATAGATAATTCCTCCGTGATCTTGATAGAGATCGGAGTTGATGTTTGATGAAGGCCCTCGTCCGAATATGGTGATCCGAACACGGGGCGCAATTCTTGGTAGAACCAAGGTGACCAGTCGAATTGGTGACGAAGACGCCGAAGTTGCAGTTGATCTGCAGGCGAGCCATCGATATTTTTGTCGATCACACAGCGGAACCCTCAATGAAAGCACCAATGTCGGTGTCAAAACCGGCGGATCTCGGGTAGGGGGTCCCGAACTGTGCATCTAAGGCGGATGGTAACAGGAGGCAGGGGACAGGATGTTTTACCCAGGTTCGGGCCCTCTTGATGGAGGTAAAACCCTACATCCTGCTTGATTGATATTGATGATATGGGTAGTATAAGAGTATATATACAACGAGATCAAGGAGGCTAAACCCTAGAAGCTAGCCTATGGTGTGATTGTTGTATATATTGTATATCTATCGACTAGCCTGGCCTCGGTTTATATAATGCACCGGAGGCCTAGGATAACAAGAGTCCTAGCCGAATACGCCGGTGGGGAGAAGTCCTTGTCTTGATCGCCAAGTCTTGTGGAATCTTCCTTGTATGCGGCAGCCGTCCGAACTGGCCCATGAGTGTACGGCCACAGGGGTCCTCAGCCCAATCTAATAGATCGGGAGACGACGTGGTGAGTACCCCCTAGTCCAGGACACCGTCAGTGCTAATCATGTTTTTCTCGTGAGAGAGGCTTAGTCACCGGGTCTGCAACATTCAGATCCGTATGTATTTTGCAAATCTCTATGTCTCCCTCCTTAACTTGATCATGGATGGAATTGAAGTGTCCCTTGATGTGCTTGGTTCTCTTGTGAAATCTGGATTCCTTTGCCAAGACAGTTGCACCAATATTGAAATTATTTCACCGAGGTATGGTGAAACCCTATCTTGAAAAGAGATAGGGTGGTGGATCTGAACTTCATAACATGGAGAGGGAGTTCCCTATGCTTGATATGCGTGATTACTTCTTTCAATTTTCCTCTCCTTCATTTCTCTTTTTGTTTTCGATCTTCCCCAACAGAGGAAGATCTTCCATTCTAGCCACTTCTTTTTGGTGGATGCTAGATGAAAAGCAAAATACACATCCCCATCTCACGTGCAAAGGACAAAAGTGTACATAGAACATAACTCTAAGAGCATCTACAGTTGGACTTTGCAAATCCAGTCCCTCAAATGCCTGCGGACGCGTCCGGACGTGTCCGCGGGCACTGACCGAGCACACCTAAAATTCGTCACTTTGCATCCCCCTCTCTCATATTTCATCCCCAAGATCCATACAAAGCATGCAAAAGGAATCCGACGTGCTACCCTAGCTACTCTTCGTCGCCGGAGATGTCCACAACGACAGTGCCGAGCGTCGGCTGGACGGGCGGGTTGGAGGGCTCCGGCTAATCCTCCTCCTGCTCGACCTCATCCATGTAGGCGACCATCTCTGCCTCCCCCGCGGCCTCTTACGCCTCCATCTCCTGCCGGCGACAGCGGCTTGGCTCCGCAGCTGACTCTAACCGGAGGGAATCGAGGATGGCTGATGTCTACTACATAACCTTCTTCTTGTAGACGTTGTTGGGCCTCCAAGTGCAGAGGTTTGTAGGACAGTAGCAAATTTCCCTCAAGTGGATGACCTAAGGTTTATCAATCCGTGGGAGGCGTAGGATGAAGATGGTCTCTCTCAAACAACCTTGCAACGAAATAACAAAGAGTCACTTGTGTCCCCAACACACCCAATACAATGGTAAATTGTATAGGTGCACTAGTTCGGTGAAGTGATGGTGATTCAAGTGCAATATGGATGGTAGATATATGTTATTGTAATCTAAAAATATAAAAATAGCAAGGTAACTAATGATAAAAGTGAGCACAAACGGTATTGCAATGCTAGGAAACAAGGCCTAGGGTTCATACTTTCACTAGTGCAAGTTCTCTCAACAATAATAACATACTTGGATCACATAACTATCCCTGAACATGCAACAAAGAGTCACTCCAAAGTCACTAATAGTGGAGAACAAACGAAGAGATTATGGTAGGGTACGAAACCACCTCAAAGTTATTCTTTCTGATCGATCTATTCAAGAGTCCGTAGTAAAATAACATGAAGCTATTCTTTCCGTTCAATCTATATATCCTAGAGTTCGTACTAGAATAACACCTTAAGACACAAATCAATCAAAACCCTAATGTCACCTAGATACTCCAATTTCACCTCAAGTATCCGCGGGTATGATTATACGATATGCATCACACAATCTCAGATTCATATATTTGAACCAACACAAAGTACTTCAAAGAGTGCCCCAAAGTTTCTCCCGGAGAGTCAAGACGAAAACGTGTGCCAACCCCTATGCATAGGTTCATGGGCGGAACCCGCAAGTTGATCACCAAAACATACATCAAGTGAATCAATAGAATAACCCATTGTCACCACGGTTATCCCACGCAAGACATACATCAAGTGTTCTCAAATCCTTAAAGACTCAATCCGATAAGATAACTTCAAAGGGAAAACTCGATCCATTACAAGACAGTAGAGGGGGAGAAACATCATAAGATCCAACTATAATAGCAAAGCTCGCGATACATCGAAATCGTACCACATCAAGAACACGAGAGAGAGAGAGAGATCAAACACATAGCTACTGGTACATACCCTCAGCCCTGAGGGAGAACTACTCCATCCTCGTCATGGAGAGCACCGGGATGATGAAGATGGCCACCGGAGAGGGATTCCCCCTCCGACAGGGTGCCGGAACGGGTCTAGATTGGTTTTCGGTGGCTACGGAGGCTTCTGGCGGCGGAACTCCCGATCTATTCTGCTCCCCGGAGTTTTTAGGGTATATGGGTATATATGGAAGGAAGAAGTACGTCGGTGGATCTCCGGGCTGTCCACGAGGCAGGGGGGCGCGCCCAGGGGGGTGGGCACACCCCCACCCTCGTGGGCAGCCCGGGACTCTCTTGGTCCATCTCTGATACTCCGTGGGCTTCTTCTGGTCCAAAAATAAGTTCCGTGAAATTTCGGGTCAATTGGACTCCGTTTGATTTTCCTTTTCTGCGATGCTCTAAAATAAGGAAAAAACAGAAACACGCACTGGGCTCTAGGTTAATAGGTTAGTCCCAAAAATCTATAAAATAGCATATAAATGCATATAAAACATCCAAGGTTGATAATATAATAGCATGGAACAATCAAAATTATAGATACGTTGGAGACGTATCAGTATCCCCAAGCTTAATTCCTGCTCGTCCTCGAGTAGGTAAATGATAAAAACAGAATTTTTGATGTGGAATGCTACCGAACATATTTATCCATGTAGTTCTCTTTATATTTGCAAGAATATTCAGATCCATAAGATTCAAGACAAAAGTTTAATATTGACATAAAATAATAATACTTCAAGCATACTAACCAAGTAATCATGTCTTCTCAAAATAACATGGCCAAAGAAAACTATCCCTACAAAATCATATAGTCTGGCTATGCTCTATCTTCACCACATAAAATATTTAAATCATGCACAACACCGACGACAAGCCAAGCAATTGTTTCATACTTTTGATGTTCTCAAACTTTTTCAATCTTCATGCAATACATGAGCATGAGCCATGGACATAGCACTATAGGTGGAATAGAATGGTGGTTGTGGAGAAGACAAAAAGGGAGAAGATAGTCTCACATCAACTAGGCGTATCAACGGGCTATGGAGATGCCCATCAATAGATATCAATGTGAGTGAGTAGGGATTGCCATGCAACGGATGCACTAGAGCTATAAGTGTATGAAAGCTCAAAAAGAAACTAAGTGGGTGTGCATCCAACTTGCTTGCTCACGAAGACCTAGGGCATTTTGAGGAAGCCCATCATTGGAATATACAAGCCAAGTTCTATAATGTAAAATTCCCACTAGTATATGAAAGTGACAACATAGGAGACTCTCTATCATGAAGATCATGGTGCTACTTTGAAGAACAAGTGTGGTAAAAGGATAGTAGCATTGCCCCTTCTCTCTTCTTCTCTCATTTTTTATTTTATTTTTTTATTTTGATTTTTTATTTGGGCCTTTTCTCTTTTTTATGTTCTCTTTTTTCTCTTTTTTTAAATTTTTTGTCCGGAATCTCATCCCGACTTATGGGAGAATCATAGTCTCCATCATCCTTTCCTCACTGGGACAATGCTCTAATAATGATGATCATCACACTTTTATTTACTTACAACTCATGAATTACAACTCGATTCTTAGAACAAAATATGACTCTATATGAATGCCTCCGGCGGTGTACCGGGATGTGCAGTGACTCAAGAGTGAAATGTATGAAATAATTATGAACGGTGGCTTTGCCACAAATACGATGTCAACTACATGATCATGCAAAGCAATGTGACAATGATGAAGCGTGTCATAATAACGGAACGGTGGAAAGTTGCATGGCAATATATCTCGGAATGGCTATGGAAATGTCATAATAGGTAGGTATGGTGGCTGTTTTGAGGAAGGTATATGGTGGGTTTAAGGTACCGGCGAAAGTTGCGCGGTACTAGAGAGGCTAGCAATGGTGGAAGGGTGAGAGTGCGTATAATCCATGGACTCAACATTACTCATAAAGAACTCACATACTTATTGCAAAAATCTATTAGTTATCGAAACAAAGTACTACGCGCATGCTCCTAGGGGGATAGATTGGTAGAAAAGACCATCGCTCGTCCCCGACCGCCACTCATAAGGAAGACAATCAATAAATAAATCATGCTCCGACTTCATCACATAACGGTTCACCATACGTGCATGCTACGGGAATCACAAACTTCAACACAAGTATTTTTCAAATTCACAACTACTCAACTAGCATGACTCTAATATCACCATCTTCATGTCTCAAAACAATTATCAAGTATCAAACTTCTCATAGTATTCAATGCACTTTATATGAAAGTTTTTATTATATCCCTCTTGGATGCCCATCATACTAGGACTAAATTCATAACCAAAGCAAATTACCATGCTGTTTAGGACTCTCAAAATAATATAAGAGACGCATGAGAGTTCATCTACTTCTATAAAATAAAACCACCACCGTGCTCTAAAAAGATATAAGTGAAGCACTAGAGCAACAACAAACTACTCGGAAAGATATAAGTGAAGATTAATTAGTCAAATAATTATGCAACTATATGAAGACTCTCTAACATTTAATAATTTCAGATCTTTGTATTTTATTCAAGCACCAAGCAAAACTAAATAAAATAAAATGATGCTCCAAGCAAAACACATATCATGTGGTAAATAAAAATATAGCTCCAAGTAAAGTTACCGATGAACGAAGACGAAAGAGGGGATGCCTTCCGGGGCATCCCCAAGCTTAGGCTTTTGGTTGTCCTTGAATATTACCTTGGGGTGCCTTGGTCATTCCCAAGCTTAGGCTCTTGCCACCCCTTATTCCATAGTCCATCGAATCTTCACCCAAAACTTGCTAACTTCACAACACAAAACTTAACAGAAAACTCGTAAGCTCCGTTAGTATAATAAAATAAATCACCACTTAGGTACTGTTGTGAACTCACTCTAAATTCATATTTTTGTAATATCACTGTATTCCAACTTCTCTATGGTTCATACCCTCTGATACTACTCATAGATTCATCAAAATAAGCAAACAACACACAGAAAACAGAATCTCTCAAAAACAGAATAGTCTGTAGTAATCTGTATCAAACGTATACTTATGGAACTCATAAAATTCTCAAATAAATTGGTGGACCTAAGTAATTTGTCTATTAATCATATGCAAAAATAATTAACTCAATAGAACTCTCCAATAAAAACTGGCAACAATTCTCGTGAGCCCTAAAGTTTATGTTTTTTACAGCATGATCGCAAAGACTTTTCCCAAGTTTTCCCAAAGGTTGTACTTGGCACAAACACTAATTAAACACAAAAACACAACCATAACAGAGTCTAGATAAATTATTTATTACTAAAAAGGAACAAAAAGCAAGGAACAAAAATAAAGTTGGGTTGCCTCCCAACAAGCGCTATCGTTTAACGCCCCTAGCTAGGCATGATGATTTCAATGATGCTCACAAAAAAGATAAGAATTGTAACATAAAGAGGGCATCATGAAGAATATGACTAGCACAATTAAGCCGAACCCACTTCCTATGCATAGGGATTTTGTGAGCAAACAAATTATGTGAACAAGAATCAACTTGCATAGAAGGTAAAACAAGCATAACTTCATAACTTTAAGCACATAGAGAGGAAACTTGATATTATTGCAATTACTACAAGCATATATTCCTCCCTCATAATAATTTTCAGTAGCATCATGAATGAATTCAACAATATAACCAGCACCTAAAGCATTCTTTTCATGATCTACAAGCATAGAAATTTTATTACTCTCCACAGAAGCAAAATTCTTCTCATTCGGAATAGTGGGAGATCATAAGAGACTCGAATACTATAAATTGTTTCCACATTAAAAGAGTAATGTTCAGAAAAAGGGTAATCATAATCATGACAAGTTTTATAAATATAATCATCACTACTTTTTATAGCATAAGTGTCATCACAATAATCATCATAAGTAGCAACTTTGTTCTCATCCTAATCAATTGAAACCTCTTCCAAGATAGTGGAATAATTACTAAATAAACTCATGACCTCTCCAAATCCACTTTCAACAATATAATCATGATAAGTAGGAGGCATGCTATCATCATTATAAATTTGCATATCAAAACTTGGGAGACTAAAAATATCATATTCATTAAACATAGCATCCCCAAGCTTGGGACAAACATTAATTGCAGCAAATATATTCTCAAAAACATCATCTTCATCAAACATAGCATCCCCAAGCTTGGGCCTTTTCATATCATAAGCATAATCACTCTCATCATCAATAGTATGGATAGCACCGATAGTATAGCAATTATCATCATCACAATGAATAATAGGAGCAACATTATTTGAGAGAGATACCTTCCTACCTTTGCTTCTCCGTCTTTTCTTTTTCTTCTTCACATCATGTGTGGGTTTAATCTTCCTTTTGGAGCTCCTTATTAATGAGATTGGTTGAATAGAAGGATCCTCCTCGTTACCTGATTCATCATAAGAAATAATAGGAGGATATTGGCAAGTCTCTTCCCTTTCATTAGTATTCTTTTCATCCTCTATTTGTTTTCTTTACTTTATGTAATTGGTAATATAAGGGTTTTCGATGCAATTCACCACACAATACATATAAATTTCCTCTAGATCAAAATCAAGAAATTTATTGAGATTAAATTTTGGAATACCCTCAGTTATACGTTTCATTTCTTCATAACCCAAAAGAAGACTAAGCTCTTTATGATGCTCAAGGGTAATCAAGTTATCACAATTTTTGGACACGACTTGATCATGAAACAAATAGCATTGGAGCTTTAAATGGCCATGTTCATTGCAAAATTCACAAGGATGGCGATAAATATTGAACCTTTCAGCACAAACATCTAGCCTTTCTTGCAACAATTTAGTTTCTAAATGCTTATGCCTCTTGCAATATCCATCTTCCCTATTTGGTGTGTACTTGCAAACCCAATGCACTCCACAAAAATTGACATGTTTATAGGAGACATTTTCAACATAACTAGTGCAATCATCATTAGTACTATGGATATTCAAGGAGTTCATACTAACACATTGCAATCATGCTCATCATTCAAAGATTTAGTGCCAAACATTTTAAAGCATTCTTCTTCTAACACTTTGCCACAATTTTCCTTTCCATCATACTCACGAAAGATATTAAAAAGATGAAGTGTATGAGGCAAACTTAATTCCTTTTTTTGTAGTTTTGTTTTATAAACTAAACTAGTGATAAAACAAGAAACAAAAAGATTCAATTGCAAGATCTAAAGATATACCTTCAAGAACTCACCTCCCCAGAAACGGCGCCAGAAAAGAGCTTGATGTCTACTACACAACCTTCTTCTTGTAGACGTTGTTGGGCCTCCAAGTGCAGAGGTTTGTAGGACAGTAGCAAATTTTCCTCAAGTGGATGACCTAAGGTTTATCAATCCGTGGGAGGCGTAGGATGAAGTTGGTCTCTCTCAAACAACCCTGCAACCAAATAACAAAGAGTCTCTTGTGTTCCCAACACACCCAATACAATGGTAAATTGTATAGGTGCACTAGTTCGGCGAAGAGATGGTGATACAAGTGCAATATGGATGGTAGATATATGTTTTTGTAATCTGAAAATATAAAAACAGCAAGGTAACTAATGATAAAAGTGAGCACAAACGGTATTGCAATGCTAGGAAACAAGGCCTACGGTTCATACTTTCACTAGTGCAAGTTCTCTCAACAATAATAACATAATTGGATCACATAACTATCCCTGAACATGCAACAAAGAGTCACTCCAAAGTCACTAATAGCGGAGAACAAACGAAGAGATTATGGTAGGGTACGAAACCACCTCAAAGTTATTCTTTCTGATCGATCTATTCAAGAGTCCGTAGTAAAAAAACATGAAGCTATTCTTTCCGTTCAATCTATCCTAGAGTTCATACTAGAATACACCTTAAAACACAAATCAATCAAAACCCTAATGTCACCTAGATACTCCAATGTCACCTCAAGTATCCGCGGGTTTGATTATACGATATGCATCACACAATCTCAGATTCATCTATTCAAACCAACACCAAGTACTTCAAAGAGTGCCCCAAGGTTTCTACCAGAGAGTCAAGACGAAAACGTGTGCCAACCCCTATGCATAGGTTCATGGGCGGAACCCGCAAGTTGATCACCAAAACATACATCAAGTGAATCAATAGAATAACCCATTGTCACCACGGTTATCCCACGCAAGACATACATCAAGTGTTCTCAAATCCTTAAAGACTCAATCCGATAAGATAACTTCAAAGGGAAACTCAACCCATTACAAGAGAGTAGACGGGAAGAAACATCATAAGATCCAACTATAATAGCAAAGCTCGCGATACATCAATATCGTACCACCTCAAGAACACGAGAGAGAGAGAGAGATCAAACACATAGCTACTGCTACATACCCTCAGCCCCGAGGGAGAACTACTCCCTCCTCGTCATGGGGAGCACCGGGATGATGAAGATGGCCACCGGAGAGGGATTCCCCCTCCGGCAGGGTGCCGGAACGGGTCTAGATTGGTTTTCGGTGGCTACGGGGGCTTCTGGCAGCGGAACTCCCGATCTATTCTGCTCCCCGAAGTTTTTAGGGTATATGGGTATATATGGGAGGAAAAAGTACGTTGGTGGATCTTCGGGTTGTCCACGAGGCAGGGGGGCGCGCCCCCACCCTCGTGGGCAGCTAGGGACTCTCCTGGTCCATCTCCGATACTCCGTGGGCTTCTTCTGGTCTAAAAATAAGTTCCGTGAAGTTTCAGGTCAATTGGACTCCGTTTGATTTTCCTTTTCTGTGATACTTTAAAACAAGGAAAAACAGAAACTGGCACTGGGCTCTAGGTTAATAGGTTAGTCCCAAAAATAATATAAAATAGCATATAAATGCATATAAAACATCCAAGGTTGATAATATAATAGCATGGAACAATAAAAAATTATAGATACATTGAAGACATATCAATGGCCTGCTGCTCCGCCTGCAGATCCCCGTCGCCAGTGTCCCCCACATCCTCCTCCTCTAGCTCACCCCCTCCTCCTCAAAGTCCTCCTCAGCGTTGTCGCTGTCCTCCTCATCCTCATCCTCCTCCAACTCCTCCTACGGATCCACTACATCCGAAGGTAGCCCTGCGGCGATCCGGGGTTCGCGCCTAGCCCGGATCTACTCAAGGAGCTCGAGCCGGCGCTCCGGCGTCGGAAAGGGCTTACTCCTCACCCGGCGGCGTGGGGGCATGGCTACTAGGCGGACGGGTGGAGTGGAAAGTGGCAGCGGCAGCAGACAGGAAGAGGAAAATATGGATGAATGGTAGGGTTTTGGTGCCGCCGGTCGACTTAAATAGCCGGGAAATGCACTATGTGGCCCGCTGGAGCTGCACCACCCGGAGCCATCGGTCCGACGGAGGAGACGAGCTTCGGACTGCCGGATTTGAGGGAGTTTCTGACTGGGACCCCTTCGTCAATCTGATGTGACCGGCGTGCCCGGGCGCCCCCATATCTGCCCCATATTTGAGCTGGATATGGGGGATGCCAGCCAACCTGGGTGTTTGAGGACCGTTTGGGTGTCCATCTAGGTCAAAAAACGTGACCGATCAGTGACCGGGCGGCCCGCCCGGACGTATGAGGCGGGTTTGAGAGGCCCCGGCTATAGGCCTCCTTTGGTTTGTAGGAATTCTATAGGAATGATATAGGATATGATTTGCAAAGAAAAAATTCCTTTGAAGCCATTTGGTTTGTAGGAATAGATTCCTGTTCCTATGTAGAATAAGAATCAATCCTTCACATTTTGGAGAAAAAAACATTAGCTTAGACTCAGTGAAAAAATTCCTATCATATGCATCAAATGACATGAATTGAGATGTATATCATCTCATTTCCTATGATTTTTCTATTCCTATAACATTCCTATCCCATGAACCAAAGGAGGCCTAGAAGCTTTAAAGTTCATCGATGTCCTCATACCTCACATAAGGAGGATATCCAAAATCCTCGCAAGCACCTTAATGTATGAAGGCCCGACACAGTCGGACGCACCCACTCTAGCGAAACTGTTCGGAGCGGCGGGGAAGGGAAAGAGAGAGAAGCGGTAGGAGAGCCTACTCCTTCCCTGAAAAGAAAGGAGCGCCTTCAAAACTAGTAACTCCTACTTGATCAAAGTACCAATACGCTCGCAAAGCTAATTTTAGTAGCAGAACAAAGGAGACTGCGCTTGCTTGGTCGTTCTTCGTTGGGATACAATAATTTGTGGCATTTGGAGGGCTAAGAGCATCTCCAACAGCCGCGCTAAACAAGCGTCGCGTCATAAAATTGCCCATTTTAGCGCGTGCGCAATCGGTAGAATGGCTTCAGCGGGCGCGCAAAAACCGCGCGCGCGGCGTATCTAGTTTAGCGCGCGGGTCAAAACTCCATCGTGCGTCGTTTATTTGCTGTGCCCGTTCCCGCGCGCTGGACTCTCTCGCGCTCGCTCGCAACTCGACCCCCCGATCCAGCCGCGGAACCGCCGCTGCCCGCGCCACCCGGCGACCATTCCGGCGCTTCCTCGGTCTATCCCCGCGCCACGGCGGCTTCCTCCGCCCCCCTCTAGTCACCGCCGCCCCTCGCGCGCGGCCGTCCTCCGACGAACAGCGCCCGGGCGCTCGGTGCCGCTCGGTGCCCGCAAGGTGTTTGACAAAACACCTGCAAGGTATGTATTGCTCAAACTCCATGAATATGGTGCATGTTGATTGTAGTTTTTATATCATAATATTGAACATTGTAGATGAGTTCGTCGTATGATTCTTTCGAAGAAAAATTTGATATGGAAGAAGAGGAGGATCTTGCAATGATCCTAGCTATGCACATCAATAAAAAACCGAAGCACGATGGTTCGGTTATGAGTCGCAGAAAATTTGGAGGGTAAGATCAATGCCCACAACAGATTGATCAGGCATTATTTTGGGAAGAATCCCACATACCCCGAGTCGTATTTTCGTCGCCGCTTTAGGATGAGCACCGAGTTATTCACGCGCATTGCAGAGAAACTAGCGAGCCATGACCGGTTTTTTCAACAAAGGAGGAATTCCGCTGGAGACCTCGGGCATAGCATCTTTCAGAAGGTGATAGCCGCTTTGCGTATGTTGGCATACGGTATCCCGGCTGATCTAGTTGATGCTCACTTGGCTATGGGTGAGAGCCAAGCCATCATGTGTGTCAAGCGCTTTGCAGTCGGAATTGTGCAAGTGTTTGGCCAGGAGTATTTGAGATCTCTCAACGCTGAAGACGCCGTAATGCTATTGGAGAAGAACAAAGCTCGCAGCTTCCCTGGTATGCTTGGCTCAATAGATTGCATGCATTGGAGTTCGAAGAATTGTCCAAAGGCATGCCATGGGCAATTCCACGGTCAAAAAAAGGGTTCCACTATAATCCTTGAAGCGGTGGCCAATCAAGAGACTTGGATTTGGCATGCTTTCTTTGGAATGCCTGAATCTTTGAATGACATCAACGTTGTCAACCGGTCACCACGGATTAATAAGATTGCAAATGGTGATTTGCCACCGGTGTAGTTTGTAGCAAATAGCCGTACGTACAACTATGGCTACTATCTTGCAGATGGCTCTACCCAAAGTGGCAAACATTTGTGAAGCCGTTGAAGAAATAGGAAGGTAAGAAAAATCTTGATTTCCACAATGCTCCGGCGGCGGCTAGAAAAGATGTAGAGAGAGCTTTTGAGATTTTGCAAGCCCAATTTGCTATTTTTTTTGTGAGAGGACCGGCTAGATTTTGGGATCAAAAGATACTTTGGTAGATCATGCATGCTTGTGCGATCATGCACAACATGATCATCAAGAATGAGCGTGGCCAAGATGTAGACTACTCTCAGTATGAGCTTTTGGGACATCCCGTGCGAGTGCGACGAAGGGCTGAAAGGGTGGCCGTTTTGTTGCCTCCTATCATGCCATCCGACGTCCCGCGGCGCATGATGATCTTCAGAAGGATCTCATTGAGGAATGGTGGGCTTGGAATGGGCGACAAAGAGCATCATGATTTGTGCGTTTGATGTTGTATTCTTGAACTATTTGTTGTATTGTTGAACTATTTGTTGCATTGAACGATAAACTATTTGTTTGAGTTGTAATAACGATATTGAACTATTTATTTTGTTGATTTATTTTGTTTGTGTTTGATCTTTTTGCTTGTGTTTGAAATGCATAAAAGTTGTTTGTGCGAGTGTCGCGTGTGCTTCATTTTTGCGCGCTGCTGAAGCTGCGCGCGTGCGCTGCATTTTAGCGCGGCTGCTGAAGCCAGCGCTGCTCGCCGCGTCAAACCAGGCGATGGACGCGCAGCAAAGTAGTTTTTAAGGCGCGATGCGTTGGGCGGCTGTTGAAGATGCTCTAACTAGCTCACGTGGGAACGAACCTCTTTTCTTAACCTGGAAACACTAACTTGCTGCTGTGATTGAACAGTTGAATCCTGGACGATCCGGGAATAGACAGAGTCTAACGATGTTGGTCGGGACCTTTTTAGCAGCTCTAGCTCGCCTCTAGCTAGATGGAGTACGTGGAGTTCAACGGACGCAAGACAGGAGGAAGCTGCCCTCTGAATCTGAAGATGCGAGACAGGAAAACAGCGAGCAAGTGTGCTCGTCCTGACAGGAAAACAGGGATCCCATTTTTCAATCAATTCCGAACGTATCTTGGCTTCGTTTGAACCATGCATCGTCCCGACACATGAGTAAGATTATATATAAGCGATCGATGACTCACACTCCAAATGCATCTCACCAAACAAAACAAACGGAGCCGCACTAGTAGGTAGGTTGGCAGGCTCGGTTGTTCTGTAGCGTCTCTCAGTCAGCTAGTCGCCATGCATGTGCCTGCAGAAATGAAAAGCTCTCATTATCATCAGCTTTGAGTAGTTAACTAATCAGATCGATCAGGTCCATCGATGATCCATCTCATGTGTTGCTTCCTTTCCTTGCTTTCCCAAAACACACACTTTCGCCGTTTCGAAAGAAAAAAACACACACTTTCTCATCCTGTCACCCACCCCAATCATTAGAAAAACTCATTTGTTCATGTTCAAAAAACCAATTTCACTCATCGGAAGAAACATATTTCACTCATATGAAGAAAATAATTTGTACTCACTTGTGAAAAGATATTTCACTTAGTTGAGAAAACATATTTCAAAATGGATTTCACTCGATGCAAAGAACTAATTTCAATTATTTCAAAAACCAATTTCACACAATTTCAAAAACCAATTTCACACAATTTCAAAAACCAATTTCACACAATTCAAAAAACAATTTCACTCACTTCATAAAACAGATTTCGCTCATTTATAAAAAACAATTTCACTTATTTCAGTTGTTTCAAAAAAGTGATTTCACTCATTACAAAAGGTAGATTTCACTTAATTTTTGTAATGAGTGAAATCAATTTTTTGAAACTAATTACAGTTGTTTCAGAAAAGTGATTTCACTCGTTACAAAAGATAGGTTTCACTCATTTCACTAGTTTCAGAAAACGTTTTACACTCACAATATACACACTGAAATATATGTTTCAATTCTTTGAAATAATTTATATCTATGAACTAGTGAAATTTATTTTTTTGGACCAAGTGAAATGTGAAACTCGTTATTTCTAAATCTAGTTGAAAAATATTCAAATTTGAACTTGTTCTGAAGATCATGTTGCAAGGAATTTGAATATATAAAAAAATCAATAACAGATTTTTAATGTGAAAGATAGTGACCATCTAAAACTGTAAGCAAAAATAAAAAGATGCATTTGTTTGGAAGGGTGGAGAGAGAAAAGAAGTTGCATGCATGCGTACAGTGCACTGGCAAAAGTAGTACCTGTAGGACATACTAGTGCAAAGTGATGAAAAGAGGTGGACCAGCCATCTGACATCCAACAGTGCTATACGAGAGATGGGTTATGAGAATACTAGTGCTATACGAGAGGTGGACCACGTGAACGCACGAATCGCAAACCAGACGAACGGTGGATGGTTTGCACGTACATCCAGGAACCGGTAAAAGAGACTTTGCTTCTGGCGCCTTCTCAAGTTCTGATGCGTCAGTGAAGCAAGCAGGGCGATCTTGCCCGGTCGGTAGGTTCGACCATG